>NC_068362.1:52312766-52392766 GCF_020536995.1 Dreissena polymorpha
GTACTCAAAAATTAGATTCATGAAACAAAGGTTATTCCAGAAAGAATGGTTAATTGCACTTGAAATATCCACATATACTTCAGATTTTCAGGTAATGTAGAACAAACTAAATAACCTTTCTGGATTAATCAATACGGTATTTTCTCAATACACCCGTTTTAAATTATATCTATTCACAAAAACAACAAAAGAAACAGAAAATGCATGTATATATTAACCTCTACTGGAACCATATCGTGGTATTGCATTTGCACAAATCTCTCTAAACCACTACAAGTTCACTTTTGCGCTTATGATGTATTCACCAACTAAAAACTTTTTAAAACTAGGTCGTCAAAAATAGTCCACAATCAATTCAAATGCATGCCGTTTCATGTATCAGTATCGTGTGGCAAAACGCGTTAAATATCATTATATTCAATAAACAGCTAATAGTTTAAGTTAACAATTAACATAATATGCATTTGCAGCCTTTGCAATCGTCAACGTCTATGTCTTGCATGATATATTCATAACAGCTTATATTTAAGTTTGTAATTAACAACTATGCACTCATATGCATCTTCTAAGCTCGCGTCAGGTATTCCGCATCGCTTCAGCAGGTTTTCCAAATCGTAATAATAGAAGAAGTTAATATCAACTCTCCAATATAGTCGAATCGGCTTAACCTTTGTGATTGTTCATTTCCACTAACATTGCACGTGTTCGTCATCGTTTTGTGTTTACTGGCTTTTACCTAGCTACGTTATCTTTAATTTTGTTGGATGGTAACGCTTTCTATTATTTGCAACCTTCGCATTATGAACGTCTATAACTTGCATGTTGTAACCTGGAAATATTAAGCATAGTATTCGGTTTTTAGGCATATTCAAACATAAGTATGGTATACGTTAGGAAATACACATGCACATATTACACAGTGTGAACAATACCGTCAAAATCCTTACATTACGTATACCAGATGGTAGCGATAAGTATGTGAGTAAACATTCCAATAATTTTTTTTTCATAGTCTTTGATCGCATGATTTAAAACTGAATATATAATTCACCATACTGGATCAACTGCAAAAGAATACAAATGTTATCGTTTGTAAATGTTTTGACCTCTAATGGGAAAAAGCTCTTAAACATTCGCATACATGCGAAAATTCATTCACGGCAGTTACTTCGTGTAAAACCGTCCAACAAAGTATGAGCGTGTCTGTTGTTTGTAAGTCAGGTCCCCAAAATAAGCTTATAAGAACGTTTGTAGAAAAGGGGGTGGGGGTAAACCATTATATATTAGAAAAGAGTTTATATTTAGAGATAAAAACGCTTCGGGAAGATACAATAATCGTGATGTGTGTTACCGGGTATATGTTGCTTTACACCATGCAAAAATACTGTGCATTATAAGAAAAAAAGACAATCGTAAAACCAATGTCTCGAGGGTAACGTAACTTAATTAAACAACAGATTTCTGGACGGTTTGTCTCCAATTGCTTTTTTACTCCTAAATATAGGATCTTCAAACAAAAAACGCTCAAAGCACAAACACCGTAAAGACGAAAGGACATATTCATTTTAAAGAATGTAATATTAAATGACTTAAGGGTTGACCGCTACTTCTTTACGAAAATCAAGGAAACGACGCCACTTTTTAAGTCTGTTCCATCTAACCTCACTTAAACGCAGTCAGCTCCCGTAAAAACATTCCGCCCCGATCTGATGTATAAGAACATTCTATTTCAAGTTTTCGAACGATTTCAGTTTCCCAAAGACTGGTGGTTACTTATGATATTGATAAGTCAATTTGTAAGCATGGGTTCTCATCTGGAATTGATTGCTAGATTGTTGACTTCGCTACGCTTATAGCTAAAACAATGAAATCTACTGAATCGTGACACAAACTAGTTATCATGCGCGCCGGTGATAACTTAAGTAGGACTAAACATACATGAATATTTGATGATAATGTCGACTGTATGTTTTACATACGATCCAATCCATCGTAAATGGGTCTACTTGTCTTGTATGATATTTCGTAACGTGTTCAATACACATTCGACGCGGTCAAAGACTGCTAAATGATTGTCTGTCCGCTAAGGTTTCTTTCATGTAGGAGAGTTTGTTTGAAAACTATAATCTTAAAAGAGGCTTGGCTGCCACCAACAGTATGAATCCATATAATAACTGAAATACTGTTGAAACGGCGAAATAATCACTAAACAAACACTTTACTTTGTATTTACTATACGAAATTGCTCGTTGAACAGATGGAGTTTGTAAAAGCTAGTTTTAATAATTTATTCCATTATTCGTTGATTAATTAAAAACTTGCTGAACATTCTAAAGTTAAATCAGTTTCTTTATGCTATGATAAGTAACCAATAATTGGAAAAATAATATACAGCTATATATGATTGAACCACGTTTGCAATCGATAGTTACTTTGGGTTGCGAGAACAACACGCAGACGAATACGCTTGTTATTTCATGCATTTTGTATCCATAAAAGCAAACTTTTTTTGATTTTTATTCTAAATTCATGACTATGTTTTCCTATAAAAATATGTAAATAAATGATTTTATCAGGATGTTATGGTAATGTTTAGTAAACTGCTCAGTCTCGTTTATGCTGCATTAATACAGAAAAAAGAGGGCTATTTTGTCATTATTCATTTTCGCCCTAATTACGCCTCTGGTTCAGTAATCTTGTTGGCAGCCATATTATGAGACAACCAAAATAACACAAACCGCTGTAAATTGTACAACTATGCGTGTCATTGTGTTATTCCCTCGCTTAAAAGTGACATAGACATAAATATTGGTGATGTTTAAGTGCTGGCAGAGACAATTGGATATTTAATAAACTGATCGACATAGCATTACTCCGGCAACCTAATTAGACGTCTATCAGTTCGTATTAGTTAACAAACCAATCGCATTGCGATGACATGTAGCTAATACAATGTCAAAATGATATAATACCATCCGCTGACATTTTTAGGATAAATCATCACCGTTTTTGGAAAAAGAACTGCCTTTTTAGTTGCTTAGCATTATCCGTCAGTCGTTGACATTTCATACCGTATTGTACTAAACTGTATAAAAAAAAATCACTATTTTATTCTATTATGCGGCAATAATCATTTCTATAGAATCGGTTTTTAAATGAAGGTACACAACTTTATTTCAGCTTCAAGTAGAAGTGGCATATCTCTATATCTAACTAGTAATTAAGATAACTTATTATTTATAGTTGGTATTTTAAAGGGGCCTTTTCACGCTTTGGTAAATTGACAAAATTGAAAACAAAAATGTTTCATAATCGCAAATTTTTCTTGAAGTTATGATATTTGTGAGGAAATAGTAATACTGAATATTTACCATTCTCTAAAATATCCAATATGTGCATCTTTGACGATTTAAAAACCTGAAAATTATTAAGCGTTGCAACGCGAAACGATTGAATAATTTGGAGAATTCTGTTGTTGTCGTTGTATTTTTTTGATACTACGAGGATTGCATATATCAGGTAAAAAATACGTTGAAATTGGTATAAGAGCCGATGGTCTAGTGGATAGAGCAGTGGATTTTTGCTCCAGGGGTCAGTGGTTCGAGCCCCGTTGAGGGTTACTTTTTTAAATTCTTCAATTTTCTTCTTGTTTTTTTTACTGGAGATTTTTAGACCCAATGTTTACATTTATCAGTATATAGCATTTAATGACAAACTTCAAAACATGCCAAAATCTGTGAAAAGGCCCCTTTAATTGTGAACTTATTGTACTTAATTGTTGTCTCAAAATGAAATATGTATCAGCGCAATTATTTATAACAAGCTAGTAAAATTTAAATTGACCAATAAATTAATTTGTTCTTTCTTGTTTATTTATTTGTATCTCGGATGAATAATATTTGTGCTCAGTTATTGTTCACAACTCGTTAGAACTAGAATATATTCTACTTTTTAAACAGATTCATGTATCAACTGTCAGATAAATGTACACATATGATACACGGTGCGTAATTGCATCTACTCTCATGCGTTTAACGTCGACTGTTCCAGTGCAGTGACAGTTGTGATAGTAAATTTGGTGTCTGTTTTTTATGTTTTCAATTTAATATTTGCATTTATGAATAACCTTTGGTTGTATTCTGAAATTGCTCTGGATGTACCGTTCAAATGCAGTAACGCCAGAGTTAATCTTTATTTTATGCCACTCACTTTTTCCATGTATATTTAATTAGTGAAACGCCTACAATAAAAAGTAAGGTGAACACGTGCTCTGGCTTTTAGACGCATTCAGGTGTAAGCGAAATCCTATTTGT
Organism: Dreissena polymorpha; assembly: GCF_020536995.1. NCBI lineage: Eukaryota > Metazoa > Mollusca > Bivalvia > Myida > Dreissenidae > Dreissena > Dreissena polymorpha. Next base: position 52,317,080 of record NC_068362.1, read on the forward strand.
AAACTCCCTTGTCAATACGGTTATTTTTATTTTTCATTTATTATTTAAGATAGAGAACAGAACAATAATAGTACTGTGGTAGTTGTTGTTTTGAAAAATACCGAGAAGTAATTAGTGTCGCTTATTAAAGCTGAAGTTATTAAAAGTTCAATTATTTTTTTTTGAACGCTATATGATTCTTATGTGACGGAGTATAACTACAGCTATACACAAAAATAGTAGCGACATAAATTGATTAGAATCAAAGAGATGCAAACACAGATTCATAATATTATACAATCATGAATTATTATGGATTGAATTTGTTATTTGTTAGATAAACGAATACGGAATATAAAATATAAATTCAACTGACTAATTTAACAGTATCAGTGGACTGTAAGTGTTAATTGTATCTACCATGATTCTGTACGTTTTGATCCAGCTTTTGATTGGTGTCATTGAAGGCAAGGCATACGAAGCATCGGCAACGTACATGGTGTTTTCCCCAAAAGTTCATGTCATTTCACCGGCATGCTTCATACAATGTGGATTTAGTTACATCGGCCTGGACATCGCGGCGGGGATGATTGTATATGATCCGCCGTGTTCCTGTCAAGCGTTATCGTTTGATGAATTTATGACCAACGGCCCTATTGCGTACGGAAATGGAAATGACATTGTGGGAAAAATGAGAAATTCGGTTGCCTACCACCCTGCGGTAACAATTTTCTTCCATACCTTTTATTCGATAATATATCATTCTTAACGTAGATAATATTTTTAAATATGCTTTTTAGGTAACTAAATATGTGTCGTTCGTTTTACACACCCATACGCGTCATATCAGTTATTGAAAAGAAAGAAAATGCAGATGAGCATCATGGACAAAGTTAGGGTGTCACTAAAAGAAATAGTTAAAAGAAGAAACATATCTTGCATCAAATGATGTTTATATGTTGATGGAACGAAACAGCGAATTTATGTTATTGGGAAATATGAAACTAATATCTAATATCAATCTACTTTCGTAAAAATTTATCGACAATACTCAAATTAAGCAATGGCTCAAACAAACAAAATGCAATTAGTTAAGATGCAAGCAAATAATAGCAAGCCAAAATAGCGTCATGCAGACAAGCAATCCCAGAAGATAGTTAAGTGCAGCGCCAACTAAAAACAATCGTTCAAACAACATAAACATAATTGAGATTACCAACATATTAATATTTTCGATAATGTTTGCATAACATTTAAGGTAGTCCTTAGATAACAAATATCTAAAACAAATAAATATAAAACAAACATCATACACATGGTATGTTATATTTCATCATAAAAGGGCCTTTTCATAGATGTTGGCATGCATTGAAGTTTGTCATTACATGCTTTATATTGATAAATGTAAACATTGGATCTAAAAAGCTCCATTAAAAATCAAGAATACAATTAAAAAAGTAAAACTCAGCAGGGCTCGAACCACTGACCCCTGTAGTCTTGATGTAAAAGTCAACCCACTTAGACAACTCGGCATTCCGTGCTCATACAATGAAGGATGCGTTTTATACTTTATATAAGAAATCCTCGTAGTTCCACAAAATATAACGACGACAACAGAACTCTCCAAATTATTCAATCGTTTCGCGCTGCAAGGCTTAATAAGTTTCATGTTTTTAAATCGTCAAAATATGAATATAATGGCTCTTTTAGAGCATGGTAAATGTTCACTATAACTGTTTCCTCATAAATATCATAACTAAAACGAAAATTTGCGAATTTAAAACAATTTTTGTTAATTTTGTCAATTTACCAAGACGTGAAAAGGCCCCTTCAAATTGCTATTAATCTTAGTTTAAATTATATAGGTGACTGGATGCTTCTTAAAAACATTGAACAAAACTGACATCGGCTATGAAACTGAAAAACAACGTGCTCTTTAAATGTATTTGTAAATAAAAACTAAATACAATTTTATAGTGGATCAGACTCACCACATATAGACCCATAAGCGCGGTGTTGTCAAATGGCGACAGTCGAACCATTTGAGAGCGGAAAGATTTTTTAACAGATATATTTTGACTTAAATTTAAATGATAAATTATATATTATTATTATGTTATTTGTTTCGTTATATCAGTGTCACATAATGTACACAACCAGTATGCTGTCCAAACGTTGGAATATTAACTTAACCATTATAGAAAATAACGTCATAGTTTGAGAAGGTTTTAATCAAATCCAACGACTCTACAACATAAACTTTATGAAATTTCACTTAAAATAATAAATTATTGAATGCCATTGTGGATTTGAAATTCCAAGGATAATATGTATACATTCGTGTTGAGTTAAGCGTCTGAATGACAACAATAGAGCTTCATATTTACCATCTTATGCACTTTTTAGTTTTGATTAATACAATTGGTTGCCTATTGTTACCTTGCGATGTAACACTTGTGCTAAGATTTATTATAAAGTTTGTATTTTAGAAATACATTGACGCCAATCCCACCATTGCTAGAGAAACAGTCCAGATGCCGATTTACATGGGCAACTCAAAACTTGATTTAGTTTTGACACCCATTGGGTCTATCGTAAGGTAAGCAGCTACAGCATCTTTTAAATATCACATGTTTTTATGATTTTCACAGGAATCAAATATACTCAAAAATGGTTAGACTAAACATCAAATATGCAATAAATATTTCTGATATATTAAGTGTGTTCGTACAAGGTTTAAGGTCTTATTATCACACTAACAAGACCACTTGTTTTTATCGTATATCTCATTACCTATTTAGTTGCAACTCATTATTTTATTTTTTTTACTAACATTTTAATACTAAATTTACGTACATAATGGCAGAAATAATATAGATACAAATTAAATTTCAGCTTGACCGTGATGTTTTCAATAGATGACCTTAATAAGTCAGTACAACTTACCTGCTTGGCTCTTTCGTGCAAGGTATCCACGACTGTTGGTGGAGTTGTTACCCAAGTCATCACGACAAACAAAATAATCATCCCAGATGCAAAGAAAACCCTGAAATTCACTACATCTTTTACCGATATGCAAGTATGTGGTTTAAAACTTTAGGGGGGCATAGGCTATATACGGATGGTTGTTTGTTACTAACAGTTAACCAATGGTAGACAAAAGTTTAACAACCAATATTTTGACAGCCACTGTCCTTAAAGCTCTTGCATAGGCAATTATTGGTAACTAACATCGCACTGAATACTTTCGGATGGTTACGAGAAGGTTAAAGGTCATGTCTCTGAAGTTTAGATTATATCTTTATTTAAATAATAATGCCGCGAGCTTGCCGTTATTAAGATCCGTCGGGTAAATATGATCATATCTGCTCATGGAAAGAATCGATTGCGCGGCTTCAACTGAACAAAACGTCATTTAAATTCAGCAACAAATCAGAAGAATCGAAAATAACGGTAATTAAGCGTAGTTGGGGTGAATAAGATCGGTATCATATGAATCTATACTGTAGTTTAGATTGATGACACTATTTGATCTTTAACAGAAGTCATAAAGAATGTAAACGACCCGCTTACCCTCCTATCAAAGTTTCAAATTATGCATGACAAACACGCAATCAGAACGTTTTTCCCCAAATATTTTAATGTTTAACAATTCTCCATGTCCGAATGCTTGTCTTTGCAATTGAAGAGTCTAGCTTGAACTGTTTTTGTTTTCAAAAACGTGACACGAGACATAAAAACGTGGATTAAACAAAAATAAAAGTACGGAAAGCGGGTTTGGTAATTAATTTAAGTGAAGGAACAAAATAAGATGATTTATACTATCAACGATAACACGCGGAAGAGCTTATCCGGACGTCTATAGTCGGCCCTATGTCGCATAATGGTCTTCGGGTCAAAGGGGTCGGGCCGTTACTTCAACGGCTGGCCGTTTATTCACGCCCGCCCCATCTTTGTCGCGTTTTATTGCGTAAACATTTATACTTATACACACACTGTGAAATAACATTACAAATCAGATATTAAATCTGCACTCGAGTACATTTAATCAAACACTTGTGTAATATTATTACATTAGGCAATTTGTAAAAAATTTGATAATCGTAGTTTCCACACAATACTGTTGAAAAGTCCCCAATTGTAATACCAATAACCAAATAGTGTTTAACAGGCATCGAATATTTCTGGTCTTGATAATTGTACATCCTGTTATGAATATGTATAAGGGCTATAACACCACATGTGCACATTGCTGCATAAAAGGCATGAAGTTAATATTCAATATTGCTTTCTATTTTTATAGATATCAATTGACGATGAAGAGATGGCCAGCTATTCGTATCCAGACCCAGCGTTTACTGTCGAAAATGCAAGATACCTGATGATTGAATCTGTGTCACCCTTCCTGCTGCATACGATCGAGTTTACAAGAATGTAATACTTGGCTACTCTATGCAGAAGATGGCGTTTAAAGTCATGAAATATTCCTCAACCATATGCAAACGAAGCTTCTTATGTAATTCTAAAACCATTCTGCATAGCATAGCATTTTATTAATCAAATAATAATTATCCTAACATTTGTAAAGCAAAACAATAATTTCATTATAAATAAATAATAAATATACTTCTCAAACTAGTGTTATTAGATATCACGTGTACTAATGCAGTTTTTTTTATTATAGCTGTATTATAGTATCTCGACGACGATTATACATCATCATAGTGAAATCCACTCATAAAATAATTTTCCATACTTCAACAAAAGATGCGATATGTGCACACTTGGGTCCAACTCACCTGTACCCATGATGAAACCCGTAAATAAAGAGTTCATGAAGTGAACATATTTAATTTGTATATGTGTAATATGCTTGGTCATGCATGCACATGTAATTTGAAAACGCCATGTTTAAATACATCCAGTTATCAAATGTAATAAAATAGGTTTGGGCAAGCGTAACGGTGGCGCTAGTAGCGCGCACCTTGGTCCTGATGATATGACCTTAGTATTGCAGTGCAAAACTTTTGATGGTTTACTCCAGTCCCTGATATAACTTATGATATGCTACTTTCTCATGTGCTTTTTTCTTTCGATAACAAATTATTGTGCTCTAGCAGCTGGAGTTTCACTTCATTATATTGTTATTATACAAATATATGCAATAAATAATACTCAAAACATACTTAAATAGAAAAAAATATCACGTTTGCCTGATTTATCATAAAAGATAATTGTTACAATCGCTACCACAAGCTATATTAACATGAACATAATGTGCGCGCACTTACAGGAAACCGTTATAAGCCATGACCTTTTCTGCAAAAAAGAAGGAATCTTACAATTTTCGGTTAAAGAAAACAAAAGAATAAATCTAGAAAATTTATTTTATTGACCCCTTAAAAAACTAGTCATCCAAAAAAAAAAAAATACGCAAACACAGTCCTTCATCTTCATATTAAGTAATCTATAAACACTAGTCACGGCCTGTGCAGCCACACATACCGAGCTAGGTAACATATAACATTTACAAACAGCTCCAGTGGAGAGTACCCATGTGATTCTAAGCTAAGGCACGTGACTTTAGATCATCAATACCTATAATTCTCCTAACCTTTTCTCTCAATTTCATAGACTTTTTAAATCCCTTTTTGAACAAACCTTGCAAGTTGTTCACATGGGCTATACAACGATGTCCATTTACAATCAATGTATGGCTGTAGATAAAAAGCTTGATGCCATTATTGATTTGTTTGTTTGTTTACATGATTGTCTGTTTTGTATTTGTTATAATCTTCTAGTTGTTTTTGCTCTTTAATCTCTTTTTATACGCCCAAACACGTTTACCACACTAACTCATACACCAAATCAAAATCATTTCAATACAAAAGTAAAGTGGAGCTTTGCTTCGCCACAGCGTAGCCACAAAGGGTAAGATCACTGCACATAGCTATTGTTTGTCACTGTTGATACTGACTTATACTAACTTGCGTGTCTTCCGCAAGGACCGATAACCGCGGATGCAGTGTATCGGTGCTTTACACCGGTCACTTAAAAGAACTAGGGGCGCCTCTTTAATTGGGACATCAAGCACCTATCCAAGGTCAAAGAACAAATAAACAGTATGCAAATACACTATACAAATTGTACCATTCTTTTCTCTTTTCTGTGCCATCACATATACCATAACATCTTCATATAGCGTTCATAGCCGTGTCATTACATGATCAATAACATCTTCATAAAGCATCATAGATATACACATTTAGCTCCTTTATCATTTAGAATTGTGTTCATATATGCCGTATTTTCTTTTTATTCGAGTAAGAGTTCCACACATTATGTATTGTCTGTGCCATTTATTTCACTTATATAAATGTTTGAGTCTGTTTACATAGGATCGTATTTATGTCAATTTAAGCCCCTCACAAACTGTAAAGGTAGTATTTAGCCATATATGTTTGTTTTTCATACAGTCAATGTAAGACACTCACAAACTGTCTTAGGTAGTATTATGCTCTATATGTTTTTTTTGTTCATATAGTCCATGTAAGACCCTCACAAACTGTTAAGGTAGTATTTACCTCTATATGTTTGTTTCATACAGTCAATGTAAGCCCTCATAAACTATTTAGCTAGTATTTAGCTCTATATGTGTTTTATTTTCATACAATCAGTGTCAGCCTCTCACAGTCTGTCTGAGATGGTGTAATATCAATGTATTTTTTATTTATTAGATAGATAATTAATTTAGTGTTTATGTAATTCTCCTAATCATTTGAGACTCTGTAGATTAGTACTTCTTTGATTCGCTGAAAAAAAAATTGTTGTATAAATGGCTAATTGTTAATCATGAAAACTGAACACTCGTTTATTTTCTATCTTACTTGCATAATCAATAAATTGTCTGGATTCTTCAAACTACTTATTTGTTAATCATATTATATGTTCAATAATTTGTTGTTTTATGTTGCACTTTAATAAACAGTGTGTTAATCACTCTTATATTTTATTGTTTTACAATATATGTACAGTTGTTCATGATCAAATGGTTCTAAAAATAAATAAAAAATGATTTAGAATGAGGATTAGAAATTCGAAATAAAAAAGTCCATGTAATTTCACCTTAATGATCATACAAAAGTCTCAGTTGAAATTACCATGTTTGTTGGTTTACAAGTTTTCCATTTAAACAATACATAATAAATAGTGCATGGAAAGAAATATTGTTTTGCTTTCCACAACATGCACACACTCGTATTTAACAAAAACCTAGTAGACGATAAATGTGAACTTGATGGAATCGATGTTAACTTGTCATACTTCTATAGGAATAAAGGAATTTATCCCATAAGACTAAAAATCATTAGGAGGATCGTTTGCAAATAATGTAAAAAATCCGTCCGTTGTGTATGCCTGTAACTATATCGCAGGTAAATCAAGATGAAATCCAATTAATAAAACGTTCACAACACTGAGTAATACGTCCCGTAAGTCGAAAATTCCTCCGGTTGAACGTTTGTAATTAATACATAAATCAGGCATGTCTTTTTATCATAGCAACATCCAGTCGGCTCTTAAACGCAGAATAATTTCAATTGCAATATCTTTAAAGATCAAACATATTGCGCACAATTCTTCGATTAAGGTCAAAGGGACAACTAGTGCACATCGGTATGATTCTTTAATATTTAAACATTCTTCAATTGATACATACGAGTGAAATTACCAAAATAACAACACTGCTTATCTTAAAACAAACAGGATAACGTAAGTTGAATGTATAAACATTAATTTTATTTCAGCTATAAACAAATGGAAACCGTTAAAGGAACAACAACAACATTTGGTCATAACATACATTTCTCAATGTGTAAGAAAGAAAACATAATTGAAGCTCTCAATAATGTTTAAGGAATTAACGAGTTAATGAAAAAGAGATTATTTGAAGTGAGTGATAACATATTAATTGCGACATTTAGGATAACACAGAGGGATCAGATAAATCATAAAACTTAAGTTATAAGGTACCAATATATCATTTTAGAAATAAATGAAAATATATTACAGCTGATAACTCATCTCATAAATCTCAGTAACAAGAAATAGACTCGAACATGTCATTTTACTTATAAATTATTCATAACATATAATACGAACATACAGATCCTCAATACATAAACTAATAGAAATGTTAGTTCAAGTAAAAATGAAATGACACTAAATCGATGTAAAGTTATATAGCCAATACTAAAATACGGCTATGACATCATTAAACGCATGGAGGCAAGAAACTCGAGAAAACTAAAACACTTGTTGTTATCCGGCTATCCTTTAATTTTGACGATCGAAATTTTTGCCCGGCATGTAAAGATATAAGATTCGTGTCTATGTGTACTTGAATATATCCGACACGTAATAGAAATACGAGTCGAAAAAAGTCAAGTGCACAAATACACGGACATAATACTATCGTTATCTTGCAATATATTTTACTGGATGAGGCAACTTAAACATTATTGCTTAAATGGAACTGCGTGCTCATAACTTTCATTTTTGTGCTCAGGTTTTCTAAGCGTCTCATTTTGGCAACTGACCTCATACAAGGCGTTCATGCGAACGTTAACTTGCGAACTGTCGGGCTTACGCATACATCTTAAATATATTCAGTGTATAAAAACAACTTGTAACTGGTCGATGCCCAATAATTGCCTTCTGGAACTCATTTAAATCGTTTGGGTTATTTTAACAGTTCAGTTTTAATGTGTATTCAGGTTATCGTTTCTGTTGGAAAAAATGCTACAAATATAGCTAGTGTCAACTCAAGATTTATTTCCTATTCTTTGCATACCTTTTAACGTATGCGGAATCATAGGGTTTAGTAATTCATGTACATTTATCAGAATTATATATTTATTAAACGTTATATGTATTTAACTTCTTGTATAAATGCAAACTCCAACGGTGGTAATTAAAACGATGACCACAATGCTTATGCTGACCCATAAACCGATTCCCAGAGCGGAACCTGAACAGTAATGCATGAAAAACATGAATGTAAATATATTATCATTAATGAACACATTCCGACAATATATATACATATTTTTATCATACAGTTTTAAACGACAAAAGCCGAAGCATTTTTTTCCACTTGCACGTACATATTTTCGATGAAACGTTTACTGACTAAATTAACATGTTAGTAGACGTAGATGACGTTTTACTTGAGATTGGTCAATCTTTGTTAGTAAACAAATGAAAACCAACAATGACGTGTCTAAAACTTGTTAAAGATAAGACTATTTCAATGGTTGTGCAGCATGATGAACAATTAATGATAAATTATAATGACATAATAAGTAAGTGTAATAAAAGTACATGCACAGTGGATTCATGTTAATGTAAGACTGAAACATAGTACATGTATGCCATTTAATTTCACTATTATTCAGGTAATATATATACAAAAGTTGATAAAGTTTAGCTATGCCAGAAAATGTTTAAGTTCGGCCAAAATAAACATCTTAATACAAGCGTTACGTTTTTTAACATGGAAGATCAGTAAAAATGGAACAAATATTTTCCCAAAATGGGAACCGAACCCGAGATGATCAGTTCAAAGCTGTCACTCTGTCTGTATTGTGTTGTGTTTTTTTTGTTGTTGTTATTTTTTCTCGTAAGATATCCACATGTTTTTGTATATTATAACGAAAACAATGGAACAATGCAATTATTTTCTCGCATTCAAACACTTTATCAACTATAAGTGTGTCTCTTTAAGCGTTTAAGTACCTTTATATATATTGTATTTACTGTATTTTTGTTTTCCAGTATATGTCCGTATTGTTATTTCAGTCCCTTAGTTGCAGTGTTGTTTCCTTTTTTAAATATATTACTAAAACGGTAATTGTTTAAGCGTCAATCAGTGAACATTGGCTTTTAACTTACAAGTCGCAAACATTAAGTGGGATTTATCTTTTGCTAATGTATCTATTTTGTTCATGCCATGTACGTAAACAATGTCTATATCAACTATTTGAACATCTAACGATATTTTAAATACATTTCTTTTTTAAAGATCGCGTACTTTTTAATTTGATTAAATACAAGTTTGACATATTCTTTCCCGCGCATAATACAAAAATAAAAATATACAATGAGAACATGAGAGATAAATGGCATTTAGAATACCACTTAAAACATATGATTACTTACTATAAAATTGGTGTAAGTTTTGAAAGTAAGGTAATATATTAGTCCTTCGTGTACGTATGTATTGCTTTGCTGCTGCTGTTTTACCTGATGAACCGGAATCATGGTTACGAACTACTTATTTTGTTGGTGCATCCCCGTTGATTGACAACATTGTTGCTGTTAATGGTTCTATCTTATGTTGCACTTTTGTTCCTGTTTTAAAATATATTACAAAAAAAAAATGAAAACAATGAATTCCTCAAAGTGTGTTATTTCCTTTGTTTAACATGTTTATCAAAGATTCACCATCATACAATTGTGCGCATGCAATCTTAATATCAACGACATGAACATCTAACGATATTTTAAATACATTTCGTTTTTAAAGATCGCATAATTTTTTCATTCGATGCAATGCAAGTTTGACAGACCCTTTCCCGCGCATAAACCAAAACTAAAAATATACAATGAGAACATGAGAGAAAAATGGTATTTAGAATACTACTTAAAACATATGATTATTTACTATAAAATAGGTGTAAGTTTTAAAAGTGAGGTAATATATTAGTCCTTCATGTACGTATTTATAACTTTGCTGCTGCTGTTTTACCTGATGAACCGGAATCATGGTTATAAACTGCAGATTCTGTCGATGCATCCCCGTTGATCGAAAACATTGTTGATGTTAATGCTTCTCTCTTGTGTTGCACTGTTTTTCCTGTTTTGAAATATATTACCAAAAACATTTTGAAATGTTAAAAACAAAATAACATTGATTGATATGTCGTTCATGTATTTTTGGTTAAGACACCATGCAACGCGGAACCGTCATGCATACTAACTGCAGGACTATGAGACAAATATGCCCCTTAGCAATCAAATAATGATATTATCTATAACATGTGTAAAAGAGTTTCAGTGTTGCGCATACATTATTTACATCAACGATGTATATAGCTTACGACATTTGAATAAATATCCTTTTATTAAATGAAAAACCTGTACCTTTTCTGTCGATGCGATGCAAGTTTGACCGATAATTAAACTTTCACTCTAACAAATACAAAATTTAAAATATGAAATAAACATATCAAAGATAAAAAGCATATAGAATGTCATTGTAAATATATGAATAATGACTATTTAAATGCTGTTAGTTTAATATGTGGTGACGTATGTTTATCTTACGTATTTGTCTTACTCGGATGCTGCTATTTTACTTGATGAACGTGAAGCTTGAGTACGACCTCTTGATTCTGTCGATGTATTTTCGGAGTGTGATATCATTATTGCTGTAAATGTTTCTGTTGTCCGTTGCACTGTTGTTCTTTTTAAATGTATTCAAAATCATAACGCAAGGGTTCAATCAATAACCATTTGTCTGCAACTGTAATGACGCGCATTACCTTTATTCATTTATAGTTCGTGTATTTGTTTTAAAAAAAGTAATGCCATGTGAAACGGTCATGTAGTGTAACTTAAAAACTTAAGATAGTAATGCACCTTAGCAATTAAAAAACGTCATTGTTCTTAACATGTTTGTCAGAGCTTCAGCGTCCTACAATTATGCACATATTGTTTAAATCAACGATGCACATATCTACTGCATTTTAATAAATAACCTTTTAAAACCATTGTCCGTACCTTTTCTGTTGATGCAATACAAGATCTACCTATCATTTTTCTTTGATTAAATAAACGTTCAAAGATAAAAAGCATATAGAATCATATATAATATAATTTTAAAGAAATGATGAATGAGTGTTAACATCGTGTACGTTTAATATTAATTAAGGTTGTATGTTAATCTTATTTATAACGAAGCTGATGCTATTTTACCTGATGAAGTGGAAGCATGGCTACGAATTATAGTTTATGTCGTTGTATTGTCGTTCATTGACATGATCGTTGCTGTTAATGTTTCTGTTTTGTGTGAAACAAACCTTGTAGGGTTATTTGAAGAGAACTCCTTTGTTGTAATAGTTGATCCACATACTGAAACAATAAAATACTGAAAAATACATTTATTTGATAATCATCCATCATCGTGGCGTGGATCTTTGACCTTCATAATTTAGTTTGCATATGACTTGTAGAATGCGCGAACGTTTTACAAGAAGTAATAAAACAGCTTATGTGACTTGTGTAAATACTGAAATCAAACGTTTCGTTGTTTTGTTATTAATGGACGAAAAATGCATCTGTTATTTTATTTAATTAGCAATACCTCATTTCTCAACCAAAGAAGTAGCTGATTATCACAACAATATACCAATAAATAACTTATTAGAACAAAATTTATTGTGATATTTGACTATTGTGATACAAAAGATATTTCTTACTGCAGTTGTCCCCATTGTCATTAATACTTACATGTAATAATTTTGAGCTGTTGTTTGAAAACATGACACCATTATGTTATATATTACTAGCGCATTCTTTTTTCTCTGTTTTTGATGTAATATTTTTGCTCACGCCACTTTGTTAGCTAAGTAAATGATTTGTAAATATGTGTAAAACTTTGTGCGTATCACTATTGACATTTTACTGTTTTCATTATGTGTTGTTGACGATGTACATTGTACAACTCAAAATAAACTGTCTGTCTGTCTGTTATAAATAGTTGTTATATAAATCCTATCTTGCATGTGTTTAGCTCATACTTGTCATCAACGATTGGAATTATCTTAACTAAAAAAATGCCAGAAATGCTAATAGTATTAATGTGTCTTACACATGAAGCATGCACCTGTTTTGAAATTAATGCTTACATTTGACATTGTAAGTTTTTGCATGAAAACATAAAAAAATGTCTTTGTCCTGACAATAATTTATTGTGAATGAAAGGATTTGAAAATACATCAGCATCAACTCATATCAAAACTGCCTGTCAGGTGTATCATATTCAATGCCAACTATAGCGGTCTCCTGGTGATAGTGGTCAGTCCAGATACCCCCACTATGTAGATCAGTCTTCATCACACCAAGACACTGTAGCTTGAATACGCCTTGAACACTTTGAATTGTCTTTGAAGTTTTTCTCGGCTTCAAAAGAATCTCTGCAACTTAGCAAGCACCATAATGACTCTTTGCAGCCCACGTTCGTTTATCACCCAACTATCACAGTCTTCTTTATTCCGAGTTGATGATTTACTCGAGTAGTAAATCTAACCTCATTTGCAGGAGAATTGACTGATAAATGTATATTTCCAAGTTTATGAGGTCCTTCCACGTCTGAGGCTGCATTTTGTGAGTTCCCGGAATGTGTCTCTTAACTCCTACCTAATTTACACTTTAAATCACAATTCTTAGAACAAATTTTTAATAAAAGCTGCAACTTCCGGCTTTTTTTTTTACTGAAAGATATTTTTAATATTAGTGTGGTCTTGTGTATAGGGAAGAAGCCTGAGTACCCAGACGAAACTCGACCTGTCGGGTATACTATAGTGACCACCAACCAAACTCATATGCTATGGTGAACAGGGATAGAACTCAGAAAAAACCCGACCTGTCGGGTATACTATGGTGACCACGAACCAAACTCACATGCTGCGGTGAACACAGATAGAACTCTTAGGGGCCAAGGTGAGAGAAGCACGTGTACCAACCAATGCACTTTACAGGCAGCAAACTGACTAATAATCGATTTCCGAGCCTTTCTATACACGGGAATTGAGCGCCACGTACCCAGTGAAACGGAAAGACATGACTTGGAAACTTAAAGCGATGGCACAGGTTGCCATTCACATATGAAGAAGACTACCGATCAAATAGTTCTCACCCACTACCGATCACATATTTCTCAATCCACCTTCTCAGAAATAAGCGAAAATTTATTAGAACAATTTTATAAAACATATTCTCTAAATATCAAATGCTCCAAAAATGCTTAATAAATAAATAATTTAAACTTTCATTGTGAATTACATTTCCGTATTGTTAGTTAGCGGGTGTAGAACTAGGGTCGGTAATTAAAAAGCAATAGTTAAAGAAACATGAAGCTTGTAATTTGACTCCAAAACCTTTGCCACAAATGCTTCATTTGTAAATGACAGTGAGTTTTATTTTGTGAAGATTTATTTCTGACATAGTTGAGTTTATTCTTTAATTATAATTAATTATTAATTGCTAATACCCGGTAATAATTGTTTTAAAAATTATTAATCTTAAAACAAACTAACAATACCCTTTCCTACGTCTGGAAGTAAGTAACTTGCACAACCTCTGACCAAAGATTTGACTTGTTTCTTGTAAAGCTTTAACCAAATTTTAAATTGGCTATTAAATATGACATTTTTAATTACTGATATTATTATTTTTTTATGCTTTGTAATTAATTTCCCGATTTTAGAAAATGTTTTTTCCTCATAACTTTATCCATCAAAATGACCTGATGTCTTATCATATCCCTTATGTCCGGCTGTCTTGTACTTTTTTCTGATTCTTTACAGAAGCTTGGGAACTTGTGATTCGAATTTGATGAAAATTAACATGAAATAACACTGTAGATGGACATATGCTCCAATGATTTTTGTCTAACAAATTTTCACTTTTGTTGAAAGTACTTCTCACAAGGACAGCACTATATAGGCCATATTTTACGCAAGTATTTTTGATTGCTTGTTTTCATGATGGTGCTTCGTGCACTGCTGTAACGTACAATGTCTACACGTCATTGCCGATGTTATATTTGCCGGTAATCGTTTAATACATTAATTGTGTAGCAGTACAGTTGCACAATTTTTTTAATTTATAGTTATAAACTTAATCCTGCTTATCCATTTCGGACTAATATCTTCATTTTTTAAATATGTTAACATATTTTATTAAATCAACTGTTACGTATTTTGGCTTTAAAATTTGGCTTAAATGACTGCTCAATATGCCATGAGATGAAATGGAGGTATCATAAATTGTGTTTAATGACCATAAAATCATCTGCCACATGTAGTTTATGGAGGCACCCCAAGTATAGGTCCCTGGGTTTATGGCACCATGTTTACTTTGTAACTGTCTGAACATCAGATCATTACGAGATAATCGGTTTGTGACGAACAAAGATGCAATTAAAAACCGGGTTAAAAATGATGAAACAAAGAGTCAAAATTGGTGTAATCAATTAAATAAAAACAATAACATTTATCGAGAGAATTTATTTAATGTGTAACATTGTATGTTTTTACATCATATTAAGGTTCAAATCAGAACTATATGTTGCGAACATAAAATAGATCTATTTGTTCTTTGTTTTCATCCTTAATTGTGTTCTTTCATTAAATTAAATTTATTCTTAAAGAATTTACATTTCTGAGATTTTTTAAAATCTAAAATGATGTGCTAAGCAGAGAGATATTTGTGGTAACCACATACCAAGCTCGTAGATTCTGTTCTACTCCCGAGTTTGTTTTTAGTAAAAATCAAATAATAACAACAATACAATCGTGCCTAAAATGCATTTCCTTGCATGCTAATGTTTTATTCATTTATAAAATTATATTTGATATAGTGCATGATTATGTTCACAGTCTCTATATGCGCTTATATCAATTCCATCTATTTTTGCCAACCAGTGGTCGCAGTCTCAACTTTGCAGGTGCGCGTGACGTCACGCGTTTACTCGTCTATTGATTATCAGAATGTGCGTGCCATTAGGATGTAAAATTGTGTGTGTAAAACATACTGATGTGTGTGTATTTTGGTTCAGTAGTCTATTCGAATTGTTTGGGCTTTGGGATGTAAGTAAACGTAAGGGTAGTTTTTTTGATGAATAAACTTTGTCTTTGTTATTTTATCAAAGAAAGTTTATTCAGTAAGAATAACCCGTTTGCAACAATTGTTTCCAAGCTTAATAGAAGTATTACGGATTATGTTGTGTTTGGGTCACAAACTACAGGATATGAAGGCTAACTCTAGACGCCATCAAAATATGCAGCGTCCATGAACAAATTAGGCGAGTATAGTATTTTTGATAATTTATGTTTATAACGACTCTATGTGTAAATCTACATGTACATGTATGTTTACATCGACATCATTGTGTCAGGACCAATCGCCGCCATATTGGATTTTGATCATTTACTTTCGAAAATAAAATGAATTATATTAAAGTAAAATCTTCTTTTCGCGGTCGTAATGTGTTACCATTTGCATGCTGCGTAAAATTTAATCGAGGCATATGGTGATATTTTTTCTCGTTTTACAGTTTTTGTTTGAAGTTTTTTAGGACTATTTTGCGTACCAGAACAAATACATTCTATAACACTACGCATGGTTGCATTTTTTTATTAAATACTTCAGTAAGTTCAGGTATTTCAATTATTAAAAATACATGTAGTGAAATTCAGTGGGTGAACTTATGTAAAAAATATTTTTCACTAGAAAGTGATCTTTATATCTGTTTTACATATATTGCACATGAATATTCTTCATATGTAATTAGACATAACTTGATATTTTATCTTTTTTGAAGAAGGATATTAGTCATTTTAGTAATTAAGGTGATATTATTCTTTTTGGTGATACAAATGCTAGAACAGGTGTAGAAGATGATTTTTTAGATGCTACTTGTACACATTTGCCTTCCCCATATTTTAAGGGGAGTACTGGGTCTATTCTGAAAAGAAATAGTCAAGATAATATTTGTAATAGTAGGGGTAAAGATCTCATTGATTTATGAATATCTGCAAATTAAGTTATTTTAAATGGCAGAACTTTTGGGGATTATAAAAGAAAGCCTACATGTTTCCATTATAACGGGAATAGTGTTGTTGATTACTGTAGTATAAGTGATGAGATTTTTGATAATATACTTTTTTTTCAAGTTGAGAATCACATTCCTTTTTTAAGTGACCACGCTAAATTGAATGTAAAATTGTATACAAAGTTTAATTTGACAAGCACTATAAGTACTCTTTATGATCTGCCATCATCTTGGAAATGGACAGACACATCTTGTTCAGTTTTTAAAAGAGCTTTATCCTCCATTGAAATTAAAAAGAAAAAAAAAGATAGTTGTGAAAGTGATTCTTTGCAGAATATTGATCAAATGGTGACTAATCTTAGTGATATAATATAAACAGCTTGTAACAAATCATTAAATATAAAGATACAATTTAGAAAATCCAGAAAATCTCTGCCTAAAAAGAAATGGTTTGATAGTGACCTTGGGATAATGCGTACATAATTATTACGTAGAAGTTCGTTGTACTCCAAACATCCATGTGGCATTATTTTAAAAGGATCTTTCTTTAAATATAGAAAAATGTATAAACGTTGCTGTAAACAAAAAAGGAATGCCTATAAAAAGATATCATAACTAGATTAGATAGTATGTTGAAAAATAACCCCTCTGAATATCGGAAATTAATAAAAGATTTGAAGGAAAAAGGCCAAGCAAATGGTCCTGCTGATAAGATATCAGCAGATAACTGGATACAACATTTTACAACTCTTTTCAGTGTGAAGAAAGATTTTGAACATGTTGATGCAAAGTATACTAGCATTCTACACAATGTTGAAAGATTTAGATCTTTTTCCGAGTTAGATTTTGCAATTACAAAGATATTTCCAAAGCTATTTCTTCATTAAAAAATAAAAAATCTACTGGCCTTGACTCTATTAGTAATGGAATGATAAAAGCTGGAAAAAATAGTAGTTTTCAATGTTATAAAAAACCTTAAAGTGTATACTTTTAAGTGGTACATATCTATCTGCCTTGTTATATAAAGGCAATTCATAAAGGTGGGGACCCTAATGACCATAATAATTATAGAGGTATATCGGTTATGCTATGTCTATCAAAAGTTTATAATTGTATATTTAATAGCAGATTGCAAAATATATAGAAAAATGGTATTATAAATGAAGCACAAATTGGTTTTCAGCCTCACTCAAGAACATCTGATCACATGTTTGTTGTACGAACTTTAATTACCCGGTAATAAATTTTTTAGTAAGGGAGCTAAACTATATGCATGTTTCGTTGACTTTTCCAAGGCTTTTGATAATGTTATTCACTCACTCCTTTTATATAAACTATGTAATATTGGTATATCTGGTCCATTTTATGATGTAGTTAAAAGTATGTAGCAATCAAAATTGATGCACACAACAATTGGTGATAGTTTCAAAATATCAATTTTTGATAGTGAGGACGACCAAGTGTGTCTAAGTAGTGTGAATTTTAGTTGTTTACTATATGCTGATTTGTTATCATCGTCAACATCTTCAACATGTTTACAGAATTCTTTGAATAAGCTATCAATGTTTTGTAAAAATAATGGTCTGATCGTAAGTTTAAAGAAAACGAATATTATGACTGTTAGTAAAAGTGGAAAGCTATATAATGAAAAGTACTATTTGAATGAAGTTGAAGTCAAGCATGTGAATAGGTATAAATATCTTTGAATTATTTTATCATCTGGAACTTTTAGCTACTGTCAAAATGATCTTTACAAAAGAGCACTGAAAGCAAGTTTTAAGATAAGTAAGGTTTTTAATCAATTACATCAAAATGTTGACAGTATCATTCATCTTTTTGATCATACCCTCAAACCTATCATCTTGTATGCATGTGAGATATGGGGAACTCCAAACATCACTAGTTCTACTGTAAGGAAAACAAACTATACTTTATTGAATTATTTACAAAATATGTACTGTGATAAAATGCATGATTTTTTTTTAAAATACGTTCTTGGTGTGCACAAAAATGCAACAAATGGAGCAGTGTGTGGTGAATTAGGACGATACCTGCTATATATTGATGCAATATGTAACATAGTTAAATTTTATCAAATACTTATTTGTGAAAATATTAGCAAACTTTTCGCTGCTGCTTTTGTTGAAAGCAAACTATTGTATATTAATAATAACGCAAGCTGGGTTTCTTCTGTACATCATTGTTTTAAACATTTAGATATTTCGGATGCTGATTTGTTTAATAAGAACTTAATAAATACTGCTAAATTAAAGATATTGAATATGTATAAAACCAACTGGTGCTTGAAAATCTCAGGCAATCAATGGAAGCTTAGAACATACTCATTATTCAATCAAAGGTTTTGTAGAGCACAGTACTTTCGATATATAAAAGATACAGTTGCAAGAACCTTTTTTACCAAATTAAGGGATAAGTGCACATAATTTGCACATAGAAACAGGCAGATACAAGAAACTCACAGCAAATCAAATATTTTGTATTTGTTGCTGTTCATTTTTCTATGTGTTGTAAAACATTCGAGATAATTAGAGAATCATTTTTTTAACAAATTGAGATTTGAAATAAAAACTTTGTGTTGCTAAATAAAGAGTAAAAATTTGTTTGGTTAATGTCATCTGAAGACAGGGAATTTCTGAAATTGTTTTCTTAATATCTACTCCAGATTTATGTTATACGAACTGCTCTGTTATGTAACAATTTGTCAGGTCATTGACTTGTTTATTGTATTTTATAGACGATTAAGTTAAATTTACTTACTACTTTATTTATCTATTTATTTACAATACGAATTAAGCTTAAGTAACTTTAGTGTCCTTATTTCTACCATACTTCATTGATGGATGTCCAGGGGTTCTGAAATATGCTGTCCGAGTTGTCCGAGTCGTCAATTTCCCCTTCCAGGCAAGCAGCTTTTGAAAGCTAGCTTGTCCGGGGACAAGTAAAATTTCCGTGGTAAATTTTGTTTCGAGTACGTAACTTCAATATTTTCCGAAAATAAAAAACGAACTAGCACACTTTTTTAACTGGAGGTAGGTTATTTTCCGATAATAATTATTTAATGTAGTAAACAAGTCCACGCGTATATAGCAAAAGCCAATCACGCATAAGGTAACATTTATAGTAGAGAAACCAGCGCACGTGTACAGCAACAGCCAATCACGCATTATATAACATTTTTCGTAAATTGCAAATGGCCGCAAACATGTTTTACCTACCTGCATTTGATTTTTATAAATAAAACCACTTTAACGTCAAGCCATGACGCTAATCAGACCAATAATAAAATCAGTTCGGCTTCAGAAAAGAAGAGAAAAGCCAAGTATGAATATGATAAAGCATACGACGCCAAGCGGAAACGAGAATTTGTTGAGTCTTGGCTAATTGAATTTCCTTGGATTGAAAACTTTACGGATGTGTGTAAATGTAAACTTTGTATGGAGTTTCCTTTATAAGCAGATAATTACATACTTATATTTAGCGGAGATTATTTTATTTCAAGTGAATTTTCTAGTCATGTTTAGATTATTAAATATCCGAGATGGTATCATGTGTGACTTAAACGTGTTCTTATTGTTTGCACATCTTGCTTGTATTTTCTAGTTAACTATGTTTAAATAAAACTATGAACTTAACAAAAGTGTATGTTTGTATTATTTGCTTAATTAGTAATGATGTTTTCCTTTACTTAAAAAGTACGGACAAGTACTTCTTTGGTACGGACAAGTGAATGTGTGGGTCCAACTTGTCCGTGGACAAGTAGACTCATATAATATTTCAGAACCCCTGATGATGTTATAATTATATTATGTAACTTGCTTTATGTTTTATATTTGTGATTAAATATCTCATACTGTATGACCCTTGATTGGCTTAATAAAGTTTACTTACTTATTTACATTCGTTAGATATAGATTTTAAGCGCTTTTAAGAATGAATTCAAATTATTGTTAAGGTTATAAGATTTATTTATGTTAAATGTCACATTGAAAAAGAAATAAATGGGATAAATAGAATACTAGGATAAGCGTTGAATAGAGAACAGTTTATGTTGCTCGGCTCGCGCTCCCGGTGTTCTAAGCCTCGCAACATAAACTCCTCTCTATTCAACGCTAACCTAGTCTTCTCTATATACTATATACTATAATAAATCATTTAATAAAAGTTATGTGACTGAATTAATTATTAGTTGGGCATGACATGCTCAGAGTTATCCGTAATTGAAGAAGAAATAGTAGTATTAACGTTATTTTTCCAAAAGACAAAGTAGGTAACAAACATCAAACTAGAGATTAAAAAATACACCACGATGTTACATACACAACTATGTAACACATATAGTGAAGCAAGTTTTAATTATCATGCTATAGATATTCTAAACTGAAAATGTACAAAAGTTAAGTAAATCTTAACATATACAAATTATATGATTATTAAATATTGCATATGCATCACTTCAAATCATAACTAGAAGTGGCGCGACAGAGACCGACACGTATCCCCACGCCGCATAGATGTTATATTAAAAGGCAATTTTGGGTGGGCAAGGCCTATGCTGGTGAGGCCTTGGGTGGAAAATGTGGACATGGATGGTCGAAATAAACCGTGTTGTCATAAGAGATGTCCTGTAATAATTTGGAGTAAACTGGTGAATAAATGAACAAGTTATGTTAAAACAAAATTTTGGGTGGGCGGGGCGCCCCTGGGTTGGTAATGGGGCCATGCATAGTTGAGATTGACCGTATTGTCATATGAGAAGTTCAGTATCAATTAGAAGTGAATTAGAATCGGTGTAGAAATGAAAAAGTTATAGTAAAAGGCAATTTTGGGTGGTTGAAGCCTATGTGGGCGGATCCCTGGGGTGGGTGATGTGGACATGGATGGTCGAGATAGACCGTGTTGTCATAAGCGATGTTCAGTATTTATTTGAATTCAATTGGTGAATAAATTAACAAGTTATGTTAAAACAAACTTGTGGGTGGATGTGGTCTATGTGGGCGGGGCGCCCCAGGGTTGGTTATGGGGCCATGCATAGTTAAGATTGACCGTATTGTCATAAAAGATCTTCAGTATCAATTTTAAGTAAATCGGTGTAGAAATGAAGAAATTAATGTAAAATAACATAAAACATGAGTGAAAATCTCTGACCCAGCCCCATTCAAACCCAAAAACTTTTGAACCAGGGGTCAGATCAAAATTCCAAATAGTGCACTGTAGCACATATGCTCATAGCTACCATGTGTTTCAAGGTTCTAGTGCTAATAGTGTAGGAGGAGATAATGGCAAGGACAAACGGACGGACGAACAGACGGCGTAGATAACCAATTCGGAGCGTGGGGAAAATAGATGAAAAATAAGAATCGAAGTACTGACAGTACTTATGTGCGGATGTTTTTAAAGAGGATGGATATAAAAGCATCAATTTAAGTGTATCTACATCACCACAAGTGTGTGTGTGGGTTTTGGATACGAACAAAATTTGGGTACGACAAAAAATGTGTGTATGAAAAAATTGGGTACGAAACAAAATTTATGTACTACACAAAAAATTTGGGTAGGAAATTAATTGGGTACGAAACAAAATTTTGGTACAAAAAAAAATTCGGCCCGAAAATAAATGTGGGTCCGAAAGAAAAATCGCGTACGAGAAAATTAGGGTACAAAAAAATTGGGTACGAAAAAAATGGGTACGAAAAAAATTGGTTAAACAAAAATTGGGTACGAAAAAAAATGTTGGTACTATAAAAAAATTTGGGTGCGAAAACAAAATTGGGTACAAAAAAAATGGGTAAAAAAAAATTGGTTACGAAAATGAATTTGGTTTACGGGGAGATTGGGGTAGGAAAAAAAATTTGGATACGAAAGAAAATTTGGGAACGAAAACAAAATTGGTAACGGAATTGGACCTCTCTATAAATTTGAGGACGGGAACCAAGCTGCCTTTACCTTAATCAATGGCCCTTGGGTGGGTAATGTGGACATGGACGGTTGAGATAGACCGTGTTGTCATAAGAGATGTTCAGTATTAATTTGAAGTCAATTGGTCAATAAATGAAGAAGTTATGTTAAAACAAAATTGTGGGTGGGCGTAATCGGCCACTATCTCTTCCTACACTATTAACACTAGAACCTTGAAACTTACACACATGGTAGCTATGAGCAAATGTGCGACGGTGCACTATTTTGAATTTTGATCTGACCCCTGGGTCAAAAGTTATTATCATGTGCGTCGCATATTGTTAGTAAAATGAGTGAAAATGTCCTCACTTTTGACCCTTTAAAAAGCGTGGGGATAACAACGCTTCAATTGAGCAATTTAAAAAGCATATATTAAACAAATGAGTCTTATTCTGTCATTGTTAAATTCCTATAAAGAATCATACTTAATTCATTGTTTAGAACAACAACTAAAATCATATTTAGTTTTTTTATTAGATAGTGAATCAGGATAAGGAAAGAGTTTTTTTACAAACAGGGAAACAGCTATAACAAAATAATTAAAATGTTCAACTAATTCGGAAAACATAAAATTATCCCTGAAAGTCAAAAAATAAAGCAGATTAAATATTTTAAACCACGGAAGGTAAAGAATTAATTGTCAGCAGAACTATAGCAGAGGGGGTTATTAGGGTAAATTTCTTATTTAAATTCGCTTTATATCTCGACTTTACTCCCCGCAAATTTTCTTAGTGGAGCCCGAATTAGGTCATCCCGCTAAGAAATTTCGCACCGAGTAAAGTCGAGGTATAGAGCGAATATTACTATGAAATAAACGCTAGTAACTTTCTTGCTTATATGGCTGGAAAGAGAGCGGCATTTAAAAAAATAATAAAAGTAGTAAAGGGTATAAACGGCGAAAAATACCTGCCCCGGCATGGACGTCGCCATCTTGTTTGTCACGTGATTACTCTGTATAGACTATGTAAACATTGTCTACTGCTATTATAAATACATGTATACCAGTACTAAAATAATATTCTACAACAAACAAACAAGTCAGTGTAATAAAGTACATGTATACAGGTATTGAGGTACTTGTTCCAAGTAGTAAACCCACTATTGACATACTCTCATTTCTTAACGACAAAAAAGCCACCACAGTACCTTCATCAAATTAAACAAGTTAACCAGTAAATATAGATAGAAAGCATTTAACTGGCATTTGTGTACTGCATTATAAGCATAAGTTATACACATTGATTGTTTCCTATATTTGCATTAGTTTTTATTTGAGGACATTTTGCACGAGTTTAACAAGGCCATAGCAGTAAACTAGTACTTAGTGAGTAACGAGATAATCAATTCAAATCGCTTCCAGTGTTATAACAAGAATATTCATCATGATGATATTTTAATACAACATCATTCATGCATAAAGGTAAGTACAAGGTGAATATTGACAAACTATATTAAGTCATAAAAAGGACATCTGCAAAATGTCAATCATAATTTTTTATAGAGCTTTTTCATGCATTGCAATTAAATAGTACCCTTTGCTCATACGCATTTTGCAATACAAGTTCACCTGAACCTGTATTCACCAACCCATTCTTAGATTTACAAATACAGAATAAACGTAGAACAGAAACCATACTAGGGACTTTGAATATGTACAGTCTATATGTTATGTAAATACCAGATTACACATATTTAAATGTTATAATGTTGATCGATGGCATTTTAGTGCTCACGGACTCAAATTGTTAGAGACATGACCTGGGATCCAGGTTTTTACCACACCAGATTCAAATATGGTCTTTAGATTATCAAGATAAAATTCTGAAAGAGTTACATCAATACTGAGTCATAAATGTGGCTTCTAGAGTGGTTACAAGGTTTGTTCTAAAGATTTGACTAGTCGACCTAGTTTTTGAATGTACCAGACTAAGATTCGAACTTGGCCTAGATATTGTCAAGATAAACATTTTTATTAAGTTTCATCAAGGTTGAGGCATTAATGTTGACCCTAGAGTAGTAAGAATTTTTAAAGATTCAACCTGGTGACATTTTTAACGCATGCAATTTATTGTCATTAGGTATTTTCTAAGATTTGACCATGTGACCTTGTTTCTGGAAGCTTTGTGACCCAGATTCGAACTCATCCTAGATATTGCCAGATAAACATACTGACCAAGTTCCATTAAGATTTGATGAACTAGAAATGTGTCACAGACGCTGATGCCCTCATAAAACATGCTATGGCACTCACAAATCCACTCAATAGTCCACAGAGGTCAAAAAGACGATGGGCTGAAATTGGGCCAAAACTACAGTCTAACCTGTCAATAAAGACCACTTAAGGATTTGGTCGTTGTGGTCTTTGTTCACAGGTGGTCTTTATTCGCAGGGTCTATTGAAACTTTGCAAAATATGCTAGTAGGATTTTAACAGGTACCTTATCTATGAATGTGCTCTATTGCTTAAATGGTTGAATACTACTGCATGTATAATGTCATACAGGATTGAAAACACAGTTTTGATTTTATATTTATTATTTCAATTTCCTTATGTTTTTATTATTTATTTTATTAATCATATCATGTATAAATAACTATTGACATACATGAATATGTACTTCAACTGACAAATTCCGTATCGATTATCTTTGCACGTCTTATCACGGAGAAATTTAAGAAAGGAATGAATATCAAAATGTATGATTGTAATTGGCATTGTAATTGTAACGTAACCGTAAATTTCCTTAATGTGTTGATGAAAGCCCCAAACTTTTGTTTGATATTTTCGGCAATTCGTACATTAATCACAAGTCACTAAAATACAAAGGCAGCTTCTTACACTTTCGACAAACTGATAAATGCATAAAAGAAGCAGGCGGCTACCAATTAACAATGTGTGTTAAGTAAACACACAACTGCTTTCGAGTGCAGTAAACTTTTACTTGCCAATATCTCCATAACGACCGACGAGTCTACTGGTTAGATGTTTATCATGTGACTATCACAGCGTCATGGTGGCCTTTTTTGTTATTGAAAGTTGCGAAATCGTTGATTGTTATGATTGAAGTGGTCTTTGCTAGGTATCAAAATGGACATTTGGGTATGAAAAATAGCGGTCCTTGGTCTTTGTTCGCAGGTGGGCTTTATTCGCAGGTACAATATATAGTGAAATCGTTGTGATGGTCAGGTGGTCTCTATTAAAAGGTGGTCGCTGGGACAGGTTGGACTGTATTTACACTCAACAATCCTCTCTTTCAATCATAAACAAATTGATGTCATTTAAATGTGAAAGTTAGATTAGTAAGGACGCGAGCTTGACTCAGTAGTGTGAAATAGTAGTTTAACTAGAACAGTGTATATGACAGCACATACAAATCTACTATATCTTCTACAATAGACACAAATACATAGGGCCAAAAGTCGGTAAAAATTGCGGCTGTCACTATTCCATTTTATTTTAAATCAACTTAACATTAAGACTATTCAACTGAGAATTTGGGCGAGATTGAACCAGTCCTTAAAAACACAACATTTTGGGATAATATATATTCTTTAGTGGAAATGATGCAAAAACATTGCAGCCAAAATTTCTTTCTTGACAATCATCTACAAATTAGGTCATTTAACTATAAACGTTTGAGCGAGATACACCCAATAGTTATAAGCGATTTTAAAACACAAGCTTTGGAATTACGTAAGTATGGACAGACTTAAAAGTGCAATGCGCAATGCCTCCCATTCCGTAGGATCATAAAAATGTCGACTCTATGTGGTAAAGGGCTAAACATTGATGATGTGTGGGGCACGGCTGATAACTATGGACGCCGGACATAGGGTGATAACAAAAGCTCAACCTATAGACGCCAGATATAGGGTGATAACAAAAGCTCACCCTCAGCACTTCATGCTCCAGCGAGGCTACTTCCCTAAATTCTTACATCTCTACGATTATTGCAAATGTCCGCCAGCTTTATCTATTTACAAAGTAAAGCACTGCAATAGCATAGTTTTATATACTATGTTAACCACATTATATATTAATTGCATATTTGCTAGGTTACTGGTTTTAATTTTCTGCAGTCAAACGATATGCATATTTTATTTCATGTGCATAGGACGTATCTCGACATTATTTTGGACAGTCGTTTTGGATACGGAATGGTTCGTCGATTTTAATTTATTTTTGACATTCATTATAACATTTTTATAGAATGACGAAAACACATGCAGTGTTTCGGATGGTATGGTTTATAATATTTCGCATTCTACTCACCAGAAATTGCACTTAGAAATATTATTTAAAAAAGAACAACAAGTGTGGTGGGGTGTAGCAGGAATGATTATTTGTACATTATGAAGTCTACTTAAACCTAATGAATTTGTAAATATGGCAAAACATGAAGATATAAGTATATGAATGTTATATTTGATATTATTGAATAAAGAGAATATTTGTGAATGATATATTTGATATTATATGAATCATGAGAATATATGTGAATGATATATTTGATATTAAGATGAACTCTTATTATTGTTTGATGTAATTGAGATATACTAGATGTTCCATGCATTAAGGTTGTGTTTTGTTACAAAAGCAGTCATAGTAATGATGATAATATAATGACGATAAATATGTGATGAAAAGGTGCTACAGGTAAATATATTAAATTACTTAAATGTGTTAAATGACTTAAACGTGTTATGATGAAGTAGATTTTAAAAATAATTTATTGAATTTACAAATGAACATAGTATAATGATAGAAATAATAAAAGTTGTGAAATGAACATGTTTTTTTTTTTCTGAAAAACTTAAAGTCGATATTGTTCGCACAAACTTCTCCCTGATTTTCCAAATTTCTCCCTTTTTCAGAAAAAAGGAGAAGTCACTTCTCCCTATTTTTAAGGCCTAGGATAGTCTCAGGTGAGTTAAAACTATTTAAAACATTTCTTAAAACTTAACATATAATAACTTTTAAAAATGAAGTACCTGAAACTTAAAACAAAATTTTACATCGGTAAAATGTACAAAAGTGTAAAATAAAATGCAAATTTAAAATACAAGCAAAAATGCTAGACTTGTAAATTGGCACATCAAGAGCACAATATAACCAGCACACATAATTAGACTTAAAAATAATGTGTAAAGGTATTTGATATCAATCAATTGGTATTCAAAACATCTAACAACCTTAACACTTATACCAAAATAAACCCCCACTAAATATCAAAAAGTATCTTTTAAGCTTAATTAATAACTTGGGGATTTTTATAACGTTTATTTGATGACTGGAAACTAAAATAATTGTGTTCATACTTTAGTTAAACATAAAGCAAAGCACATTATTTAAACAGCCCCCCCCCCCCCGCCCCAGTCTCATCTGTTTAAAATAAAAAATATAAAAATACAATATATTTTAAGACTTGCAAGTTATAATCGTATAAACATATAACAATACAATTTTTTTGCTTTTTACACATTACGTAACACATAAGATACAATTGCCATTGATAACAGAACAAAGGTGTTTTGCAATATAACAAACCATACAACTAACTATACACATACATTTTAAACAAAATAATATTATGTAATTGGTAAATAAAAGAAAGGTAGCTAATCAAAATGCCTAAGATGTTATCTAAAAAGTACATGCTTATGATATTATCAACATGATTGTATTATATATGATAGAAAGCACATCAAATGATAAAGGCCAAATTGAATAAATCTCCTTATTGTTGACCTGAATTTTAATTTTGAGAAACTTGCCAACTAGTCACAAAATATGCCTATATAAAAGTTGTATCATTGATCTGTGAAAAATGTATTTATTTGTTGTACAAATCAAGGCACAGAAAATACTGGAGACAACAAGAAACACATGAAGCAATGCCATGAAACCAGATCTTCAATATTTAATACATATGTGTCTTGTTCTGAGAAAATTGGGCTTAATGCATGTGCGTAAAGTGTCGTCCCAGATTAGCCTGTGCAGTCCGCACAGGCTAATCAGGGACGACACTTTCCGCTTAAACGGTATTTTCCGTTTAAAGGAAGTCCCTTTATACCGAAAATCTAGTTAAAGCGGAAAGTGTCGTCCCAGATTAGCCTGTGCAGTCCGCAAGTGGGACGACACTTAACTCGCATGCATTATGCCCAGTTTTCTCAGAACAAGACACATATATTCATTGAATTTAAATAAAATAATTATTCAAGCTCTAGTTAAATCAGCAGGTAAGCAACCTACACACAATATTTCAGCGTAATATATCAATCCACACTCAAGTTATTGAGCAGAAACTGTTTTTGGCAAACATGGCAAAATGGCTAAGGACATTTCTAGTATTCCACCACACTCTGACTGCCAGTCAACAACAACAAACTGTTTGGCATGTTTACAGAATAGAGCAGCCGCAGCAGCACTGTTGCGGGTAATTTGGGGCGTAAACTTTCTTCTCAAACCCATACACGAAGAAATCGCTGTCTGCCCCCTTCCACTTGTACAAGGCCTGCGTCACAGGGATGATCCTCACTTGATGGCGCTGAAATGTGAACATGTAAAACTGGCAAGTGTTGAAATGGTGGCCAGCCAAACAGCATTAGTCCACAAATGATATAACATTTCAAACTTTACTTAAATAATTTAAGGAAATCTAATCAACTAAGCAAAAAATTCCCACATTGTATAAATAATATAGTTTCTAAACAGGTTATAACATGTGATAATCCTGGAATAAAGTTGTTAAGTATTAAGTAAGCACACTATGTTTGCACCATGAGTATAGTAAAGTTACTATTCAATTTGAACAAAGCACTTTTAAACACAATTAAATTCATTTCATACAAACAATGTTCTCTTTCATTAGCACCAACGCCATTTTATAATGCTCTGAATTATTTACAGTGGGCATGAGCTTTAAAGGAACCAAATTAACATGTTATTGTTTTTTCATTTCATTAAACATATTTACTAAACAAATGTACAAAACCAATTTCAACATTTCTGTCCAAGTTTAGGACCCCCCTGTTATAAAGTCCCATCTTCACCTGTAGAGTCCCTGCATGAGTATCCCCCTTCCTGTTACAAAGTCCCATCTGCACCTGTAGAGTACCTGCATGAGTATACCCCTCCCTGTTACAAAGTCCCATTTGCACCTGTAGAGTACCTTTATGAGTATCCCCTTGTTACAAAGTCCTATTAGCACCTAAAGAGTACCTGCATGAGTACTCCCTCACTGTTACAAAGTCCTATCTCCACCTGTACAGTACCTGTATGAGTATCCCCCTGTTACAAAATCAAATCTGCACCTGAAGAGTACCTGAATGAGTATCTGCCACCTGTTACAAAATCCCATCTGCACCTGTAGAGTACCTGAATGACTATCTGTCACCTGTTACAAAGTCCCATCTGCACCTGTAGAGTACCGGCATTAGTATCCCACACCTGTTACAAAGTCCCATCTGCACCTGTGGAGTACCTGCATAACCATCAACCTCCCCTGTTACAAAGTCCCATCTGCACCTGAAGAGTATCTGCATGAGTATCCCCCCTCTTATTAAGTCCCATCTGCACCTGTAGAGTACCTGCATGAGTATCCCCCCATGTTACAAAGTCCCATCTGCACCTGTACAGTACCTGCATAAGTATGCCCCCTGTTACAAAGTCCCATCTGCACCTGTAGAGTACCTTAATGAGTATACCCCGTGTAACAATGTCCCATCTGCACCGGTAGAGTACCTGCATGAGTATCCCCCTGTTACAAAGTCCCATCTGCATCTGAAGAGTACCTGCATAAGTATCCCCCTTTTACAAAGTCCCATCTGCACCTGTACAGTACCTGCATGAGTATCCCCCTGTTACAAAGTCCCATCTGCACATGTAGAGTACTTGCATGAGTATCCCCCCATGTTACAAAGTCCCATCTGCACCTGTACAGTACCTGCATGAGTACCCCCTTCTGTTACAAAGTACCAATTCCAATTATACAGTTCATACATGAGTATCCCCACCTGTTACAAAGTCCCATCTGCACCTGTAGAGTACCTGCATGAGTATACCCCTCCCTGTTAAAAAGTCCCATTTGCACATGTAGAGTACCTGCATGAGTATCCCCTTCCCGGTTACAAAGTCCCATCTGCACCTGAAGAGTACTTGCATGAGTATGCCCCCTGTTTAAAAGTCCCATCTGCACCTGTAGAGTACTTGCATGAGTATCCCTGCCTTTTACAAAGTCCCATCTGCACCTGTAGATTCCCTGCATGGGTATCCCGCTCCTGTTACAAAGTCCTATCTGCACCTGTACAGTACCTGCATGAGTATGCCCCCTGTTAAAAAGTCACATCTGCACCTGTTCAGTACCCTCATGAGTATCGCCCCTCCCCTGTAACAAAGTCTCACTGCACCGGTAGAGTACCTGCATGAATATCCCCCTGTTACAAAGTCCCATCTGCACCTGTAGAATACCTGCATGAGTTTGCCCCCTGTTCCAAAGTCCCATCTGCACCTGTACAGTACCTGCATCAATATGCCCCTGTTACAAAGTCCCATTTGCACCTGTACAATACCTGCATGAGTATCATCCCCCCTCTGTTAAAAAGTCCCATCTGCACCTGTAGAGTACCTGCATAAGTATCACCCCCCGTTACAAAGTTCAATCTGCGACTGTAGAGTACCTGCATGTGTATCACCCCCGTGTTACAAAGTTCCATCTGCACCTGTAGAGTACCTGCATGAGTATCCTCTCGGAGGGAAAGGCAGAGGCGTGTTGGGCCACCAGTCTGTTGGAAGCGTTGTTTATATCATCGTCTGGGAAATGATTCACTGGCCAGACCTTAAACGGACAACAGTGGGAGAAAAGATACATATTGCAGAAATAATACATAGAACACAGCCTTAATAATACATGGACCACAGCCTTAATAATACATATAGCACTGCAGAAATAACTTTATGTTTTAAATATTATTTTAAGCTTCTAAGTCACATATTGCAAACAATGCAAAATGAATTTTTTTTGCAAAAAACATAAAAACATGATACTAGTGGCATTAAATAGAACTAACTGAAATAACACTGTTGACCTGTATCAAACTTTCAAAGTACCTGGTTTAGTTACTTCTCAGTCAATTTCAAAATGTGTCTCAAGATGCTTTACAACTATGTATAACTCTCAGACTGTTGTTGTAAAATAACCATGAGGGCATAAATAACCAAATAATTTCACTTCCAGGTTCCCTGAGATAAAAAACATAAAGTTAAAAATAGCAATAGGTACTAAGTTACATTTAAGCAGCCTAGTTTAATCCCCAAACAAGCTCATAATTTTTGATAGGTATTGAAATATTTGCAATTTATTTTCAATTATATTACTAGTTTATAACTATAAATCCCTAAAGACATACATACAAATAATAATAACATAAAAATAAATAAGCTATAGGAATAAAGTTGGCATGATGG
Organism: Dreissena polymorpha; assembly: GCF_020536995.1. Taxonomy (NCBI): domain Eukaryota; kingdom Metazoa; phylum Mollusca; class Bivalvia; order Myida; family Dreissenidae; genus Dreissena; species Dreissena polymorpha. The sequence goes on from NC_068362.1 coordinate 52,349,397, forward strand.
TCATAGGGCCTTATTTACACCCTGATATAAGATAAATAAAGTTTGAAATCAATTGAGCAATAAAAGAAAAAAGGTAAATAATGATTCATAATTTAAATCCCTGTTTATGAATACAGTTTTCCAAGAAGAGATGCCATTAGAAAGTTATGTCACCCTCACTTCCCTTAAACAAAATATTAAACAATAGTGTGCATTTACCCGTGGTTGTGTCTCAGAAAACGCCACATGGCCGCTGACTGTACGAATCAGATGGTCGGGTAGCATGGTACGCTCAACAATATGGTCTTGAAGATGGTTAGTCCTATAAAGAGCAACACAATATAAAGAAGTGAAACTCAGCTGCTGGAGCAATATTGCATACTCATTATATACAATTTGTTGGTCCTTTATTTAAGGCAAGTGACCAATTGCCAAAACAGTACGAAACAGCACATTACAAAACAACATCCACACATAGAAGAATAAAGTTGGGGTCATCGCCTTGGAATGGTCAATGCATGGCACTGGGGGTTTAAACCGGGTTTAGAGCGCTCAACTTGGCCCAGCGATATGCATGATACATATAAGTGTAAATAAAATTTAATCTCATAGCGTTGCAACTCAAATTAAACACACCTCAATTTTTTGCAGAGAGACTGGTTAATTTGTTTTGAACTATAGCTATAATAGAAAGAGTTGCTCATCCCCTGATATATATTAACTGTTTGCTTGTCCATGGACATCATCTTCTCAAGGGTATAGTGCGCTTTTTTATTTGTCCAAATAAACAATCTGATAAAAGACCTTTATGGGAATAATCCTGCGTTTGGTCTACAAAATATACCGAAATTGTAAAGAAAACAAAAACAGCATTAAAATTGAAGCTGCCCAGATGCAGTGACTTAGTGTAAATTACTACCTACAGCAAAATACAAGACAAAACCCCTACCAAATAATGGTGAGGCAGATGTAACACTTGAGCTTACAGTGACCTTCACATTTTGAACAAGTGACCATACCTAACCCATGGCACGTGTAACAACTGAAACAAACAGAAACATTATGTTAGTAGCTTATGAAAATAAACATTTGTTTTTATAGAACTTTTTGCAGTTTTCCTCAGCATTTCAGCGCTTCTAAGTTAAGTGACCTGGCTGTTAATCCCACCCATGATCCTTAGAATTTTAGTAAAGCAATCTACCTAATTAGCTTTCCGCCCCAGTTTAAATCAAAGTGGCGCACATAATATTTTTTCTTCCAAACTTCAGAGGGTCATACCTCTGTTACGTCTTTTGTTGATTTAAAACAGTCTGTCATTATTACACTTATCCCAAATACTTGTACATTTTGTAAATAGAAAAATTTAGGAGTACACGTATTTAGTTGTAGAATTGTGTGTGTCTACAGACAAAACACAAGCAGATGTCCAAGGTGAATTCAGTATACCATACTGTACTTTGTTGACATGGGTTTAATAAAAATTGTAATAATACGTTCTAAGACGTTATCATTTTACTGGCAAAAAAAATTAACAAATTTCAAACTCCCAATTTGAAGAAGGCAATAAAATGTGCAAACTTCTTCTTCCATGCCCACGACACCAGTAACACCACTTCCTCTCATACCAACCTTCTTCTTACATCCCCATGACAACAGTGACAGCACTCTCTCTCATACAAACCTTCTTCTTCCAGGCCCATGACACCATTGGCAGCGCTCTCTCTCTACTACAACATTCTTCCATGCCCATGACAACAGTGACAGCACTCTCTCTATTACCAACCTTCTTCTTCCATGCCCATGACACCATTGACAGCGCTCTCTCTATCCTACCAACATTCTTTCATACCAATGACACCAGTGACAGCACTCTCTCTCATACCAACCTTCTTCCATGCCCATTACACCAGTGGCAGGACTCTCTCTCAAACGAACCTTTTGCTTCCATGCCCATGGCACCACTGACAGTGCTCTCTCTCCTACCAACCTTCTTCCATGCCCATGACACCAGTGACACCACTCCATCTTCTACCAACCTTCTTCATTTATGCCCATGACAACAGTGACAGCACTCTCTCTCTCACACTTATCTTCTTCCATGCCCATGCCCATGACACCAGTGACACCACTCTCTCTCATAACAACCTTCTTCTTCCATGACCATGACACCATTGACAGCGCTCCCATTGATACTAACCTTTTTCTCCCATGCTCATAAAACCAGTGACACCACACTCTCTCATACCAACCTTCTTCTTCCATGCCCATGACACCAGTGACAGAACTCTCTCTCATACTTTCCTTCTTCCCCCATGCCCATGACACCAGTGACAGCACCCCCTCTCATACAAACCTTCTTCTTTCATGAACATGACACCAGTGACAGTGTTCCCTCTCATACCAACCTTCTTCTTTCATGACCATGACACCAGTGACAACGCTCTCTCTTATACCAACCTTCATCTTCCATGCCCATGATACCAGTAACAACGCTCCTTCTCATACGGACCTTCTTCTTTCATGCCCATGACACCAGTGACAGCGCTCCCTCTCATACTAACCTAATTTTTCCATGCACATGACACCATTGAAAGTGCTCCCTCTCATACTAACCTTCTTCTTCCATGCCCATGACACCAGTGACAGCACTCCCTCTCATACTTACCTTCTTCTTCCATGCCCATGACACCAGTGACAGCGCTCTCTCGTATACCAACCTTCATCTTCCATGCCCATGATAACAGTAACAACGCTCCTTCTCATACGGACTTTCTTCTTTAATGCCAATGCCATCAGTGACATCGCTCCCTCTCATACTAACCTATTTCTTCCATGCATATGACACCATTGAAAGTGCTCCCTCTCATAATACCTTCTTCTTCCATGCCCATGACACCAGTGACAGCGCTCCCTCTCATACCAATCTTCTTCTTCCATGCCCATGACACCAGTGACAGTGCTCCCTCTCATACTAATCTTCTTCAATGCCCATGACACCAGTGACACCCCTTCCTCTCATACTAACCTTCTTCTTCCATGCACATGACACCAGTGACAGCGCTCCCTCTCATACCGACCTTCTTCTTCCATGCTCATGACACCAGTGACAGCGCTCCCTCTCATATCAACCTTCTTCTTCCATGCCCATGACACCAGTGACAGCGCTTACTCTCATACCAACCTTCCTCTTCCATGCCATGACACCAGTGACAGCGCTCTCTCTCACACTAAGCTTCTTTTTCCATGCCCATGACACTAGTAACAGCCCTCACTCTCAAACCAACGTTTTTCTTTTATGCCCATGAAAACAGTGACAATGCTCCCTCTCATACTAACCTTCTTCTTCCATGCATATGATACCAGTGACACCACTCCCTCTCCTACAGACCATCTCCCACGCCCATAACACCAGTGACAGCGCTCGCTCTCATACTAACCATCTTCTTCCATGCCCATGACACCAGAGACAGCGCTCTTTTTCTCTCATACCAATCTTCTTATTCCGTTCCCATGACACCAGTGACAGCACTCCATCTCATACCAACCTTCTTCGTCAATGCCCATGACACAAGTGACAGCGCTCCCTCTCATACAAACCTTCTTCTTCCATTCCGATGACACCAGTGAAAGTGCTCTCTCTTATACCAACCTTCTTCTTCCATGACCATCACACCAACGACAGCGCTCTCTCTCATAACAACCTTCTTCTGTGCCCATGACACCAGTGACAGCCATCCATCTCATACCAACCTTCTTCTTCCATCTCCATGACACCAGTGAAACAACTCCCTATCATACTAATCTTCTTCTTCCATGCCATGACACAAGTGACAGCGCTCCCTCTCCTACCAACCATCTCCTTTCATGCCCATTACACTGGTGACATTGTTCCCACTCATACCAACCTTCTTCTTTCATGCCCATGACACCAGTGACAGCGCTCCCTCCCATACCAAACTTATTTTTCCATGCCCATGCCACCAGTGACACCACTCCATCTCATACCAACCTTCTTCGTTCATGCCCATGGCACCAGTTACAGAGCTCCCTCTCATACCAACCTTTTTCTTCCATGCCAATGACACCAGTGACAGCGCTCATTCTCATACCAACCTTCTACTTCCATGCACATGACACCATTGACAGTGCTCCCTCTCATACTAACCTTCTTCTTCCATGCTCATGACACCAGTGACAGCGCTCCCTCTCATACCAACCTTCTTCTTTCATGCCAATGACACCAGTGACAGCGCTCCCTCTCATACTAACCTTCATCTTCCATGCACATGACACCATTGACAGTGCTCCCTCTCATACTAACCTTCTTCTTCCATGCAATGACACCAGTGACAGCGCTCCATCTCATACTTACCTTCTTCATTCATGCCCATGACACCAGTGACAGCGCTACCTCTCATTCCAACCTTCTTCTTCCATGTCCATGACACCAGTGACAGTGCTCCCTCTCATACTTACCTTCTTCCATGCCCATGACACCAGTGACACCCATTCCTCTCATACTAACCTTCTTCTTTCATGCACATGACACCAGTGACAGCGCTCCCTCTCATACCAACCTTCTTCTTCCATGCCCATGACACCAGTGACAGCGCTCCTTCTCATACCAACCTTCTTCTTCCATGCCCATGACACCAGTGATAGCGCTCTCTCTTATACCAACCTTCTTCTCCCATGCCCATGACAACAGTGACAGCGCTCCCTCTCATACCAACCTTCTTCTTCCATGCCATGACACCAGTGACAGCGCTCTCTCTCAAACTAACCTTCTTCTTCCATGCCCATGACACTAGTGACAGCCCTCCCTCTCAACCAATGTTTTTCTTCCATGCCCATGAAAACAATGACAATGCTCACTCTCATACTAACCTTCCTATTCCATGCATATGACACCAGTGACACCACTCCCTCTCCTACAGACCATCTCCCACGCCCATAACACCAGTGACAGCGCTCCCTCTCATACTAACCTTCTTCTGCCATGCCCATGACACCAGTGAAAGCGCTCTCTCTCTCTCATACCAATCTTCTTATTCCGTTCCCATGACACCAGTCACAGCCCTCCATCTCATACCAACCTTCCTCTTCCATGCCCATGATACCAGTCACAGCGCTCCCTCTCAAAGAAACCTTCTTCTTCCATCCCGATGACACCAGTGACAGTGCTCTCTCGTATACCAACCTTCTTCTTACTTGACCATGACACCAACGACAGCGCTCCCTCTCATACCAACCGTCTTCCGTGCCCATGACACCAGTGACAGCCATCCATCTTATACCAACTTTCTTCTTTCATGCCCATGACACCAGTGACAGCATTTTCTCTCATACTAACCTTCTTCTTCCATGCCCATGACACCAGTGACAGCGCTCCATCTCATTCTAACCTTCTTTCATGCCCATGACACCAGTAACAGCGTTCACTCTCATAACAACCTGCTTCTTTTATGCCCATGCACAGACAAAGCGCTCCATCCCAGACCAACCTTCTTCTTCCATGCCCATGCCACCAGTGACACCACTCCATCTCATACCAATCTTCTTCTTCCATGCCCATGACATCAGTGACAGCGCTCCCTTTCATACCAACCTTCTTCTTCCATGCCCATGACACCAGTGACAGCACTCCCTCTCATACCAACCTTCTTCTTTCATGCCCAAGACACCAGTGACAGTGCTCCCTCTCCTACTAAGCTTCTTCTTCCATGCCAATTACACAAGTGACAGAGCTCCCTCTTATATGAACCTTCTTCCATGCCCATGACACTGGTGACAGCACTCTCTCTCATACCAACCTTCTTCTTCCTTGCGCATGACACCAGTGACAGCGCTCCCTCTCATACTAACCTTCTTCTTCCATGCCCAAGACACCAGTTACACCACTCCCCTCTCATACCAACTATCTTCTCCATGCCCATGACACTAGTGACAGCGCTCTCATTTCATACCAACCTTCTTCCATGCCCATGACACTAGTGACAGCGCTCCCTCACATACTTACCTTCTTCTTCCATGCCCATGATACCAGTGACAGCGCTGCCTCTCATACCAACTTTCTTCTTCAATGCCCATGACACGAGTGACAGCGCTCCCTCTCATACTAACCCTCTTCTTCCATGCTCATGACACCAGTGACAACGATCCCTCTCAAACCAACCTTCTTCTACCATGCCCTTGACACTGGTTACAACGCTCCGTCTCATACCGATCTTCTTGTGTCATGCCCATGACACCAGTGAAACCACTCCCTCTCATACGAACCTTCCTCTTCCATGTCCATGACACCAGTGACAGCGCTCCCTCTCAAAGCAACCTCCTTTTTCCATGCACATGACACCAGTGACAGTGCTTCATCTCATACCAACCTTCTACTTTCATACCCATGACACCAGTGACACCACTCCCTCTAATACCAACCTTCTTCGTCCGTTCCCATGACACCAGTGACAGCACTCCCTCTCATACTAACCTTCTTTTGTCATGCCCATGACACCAGTGACACCTCTCCCTCTCATAAGAACCTTCTTCCATGCCCATGACACCAGTGACAGCGCTCTCTCTCATACTTACCTTCTTCTATCATAACCATGACACCAGTGACACCATTCCCTCTCATACGAACCTTCTTTTTCCATGACCATGACACCAGTGACAGCAATCCCTCTCATACCAACCTTCTTCTTTCATGCCATTGACACCAGTGACAGCCCTCCATCTCATACTCAGGGGTGGCGAAATCAAATGTCCGAGTTGCCCGAGTCGTACATTTGCTTGTCCGGGCAACTGATTTTTTTCAATTAAGTTGTCCGTGGACAACCAGTCGGGTTGAGAAATACAAAAAAAGACGATATGCATATAAGCATGATAAGAGACCAGGAGGCTAGCATGCCGCATTTTCAACATTTGGCCTGTCAGTTAAAAAGGCAGTGTACAGACTGGTTTGCTCGTTCTTTCCGTACCTAAATGTTGAACGTTCGTCTTAAATTTTAAAATGCATTATTAATACCTAAGGGGAGGTATAAAACCCGGAAATGTCCGGAAAACCCAGAGTGTGTCAAATCGCTCCTACCTAACCAAATTTCTAGACTCACAAACGTCGGGACGTTGGGACGTGAAAAGCCGAAAGCCGAGTTGGATTACGTACAGTTCCGTTGATTGGGTGAAGTGTTCCGTTTGAATCAAGTACAATTTATATTAAAGTTTAACAAAGACGGTAAAATAGTCATTATGTATAAAAAAACATATGTATAATGTATAATTTGAACATAACATTTTCTGACTTATTTCATCTGCAAAAATTAAAATTATATATTGAAATACTGTTTTAAAACACTCTGTTGTTTTAACCGAGTTTAATGGTAGAACTCACTACATACAATTACGACTGACTTATAACATCATGACGTATTTTCAGATGAGCTTATGAAGCAATATTATACATTTAAAGCAAAATCACACTACTTCCTGAAGTACAACTTACTCGCGTGTGCTTGATTGGTTTTCCAATGTTATACTTCAAACCCGAAACTAAAAAAGACAGGAAGAAAATTCATTCAAATTCAACTGACATGGATGTAAAGAACGGAATATTATGTTGAGATAAAACAACAAATAACACATAAACAGGAAAAAAAGTTTTCCCTGACAAAGAAGAAAACTTGTACAATTGATCATATGATACGACACAATTAGACATGAAGAAAATTCATTCAAATCCAACTGACATGGATGTAAAGACCGGAAGATTATGTTGAGATAAAACACCAAATAACACGTAAACAGGAAAAAATAGTTTTCCCTCACAAAGAAGTTAACTTGAATAATTGATCATATGATACGACACAATTGGACGCGTTTTGCCAATCCGAAAGCAATGGCGTAAATATTGAGCGGAGATATTTGGTAAACAAAATAATTATGTCAGCAATATATTTCGGCGTTTTACTCACAATATCCCGCTTATAAATCCGGTTGTGTACGCAAATATAAACACGTGTAATGTTTCAAGACACTTCATTTTAATACTGTGTTAATCAGTGCTTGCTAGTCTTTCTCACGGTTCATTTCTTATCAATGGCGTTGATACCATTTTAAAAATACTGTAGTACGTGTTAACCATGCAACCAACAACCCAATACGTTATAACATTATACTACTGTTCTGAATGGTTTGATATAATGCAACCTTTGTGTCATAAACGCCTCATGATATTGTGAATAACCAGGATGACTGACCAAAAAGGTCAAAACACAAAATGCATTTGCAAAATGTGAACTCCGTTGGCCTGATGACAGGTTATCAACAACTATGCTGGTTTTGCAAGTCTATTATTTTTATAAAATACTTTTAAATACTGTTGCTCAAAAAGATACAGGGCAGCGTATACATACAAGTAGTATTTAAAGACGAATGTGCTGTTCATGTATAACTTGGTTTGAATAAATATAAGATAATAAAAAAGTCAAAACAAAATCTAAATGGAAGAAGTTCAGGATTTATTTCGTTATTTCATTTAAAAACTTGTACTTTCGAAGTAATGGCAGTCAACACAGTTTTGAAATTAACCTGGAGATATGGTATGTGTTTGTCTCGTGTTAAACTAATTTTATTTACAACTTATTTTATTTGTTGTTTTTACACGTGTATTCAAAAACAAACCATGCAAAATACGAAATTTGATATTGATCAAGTGTTACATTAATAGTTGTAATTGTATAGGTTAATAATATTTAATGATGTGTCAATATTATATTCATGTTATTATCAAAATATGCTATGACGTAACGTCAAAAAGTCCGTCCATCCAGAAAAGTGCGTATGCGATGTACATGTTTTCTTAATATTTTTTTTTATTTTTTAACATAGCGTCATGATAATTATATCAAACAAATCAGCTGAAAAATGCGCATTTCACAATATATAATACAAAAAAAGAGATACCCACATTTAAGGAAAACCTATGTTTAAGTGATTATAAAAGCTATATTATTTTTTCCATATTAATTATAATGGTATCCTAGTAGAGAGGCCCTCTAAGGTTTGTAAAACATGCAACAATAATGTTTTACAATATCAAATAAGCACTCTTGTTAGCGTCCAAAGTTGGTAAAGTTTTATGATTTCTAATGCCAAATTATGTTTTGCGTAAAATTCGGAAAAGATAAAAGTAATTATAAAAGCAATATTTTCTACCGACTTGAATTAAAATAATATCGTTGTGAAGGAAAATTTATGACGTTCCTAAAATATGCAAAAGTATTTTTTCAATATCAGATGTGCGCTGTAGGTTGGTATAAGTTGTTTGATTTCCTTACCAAATTATGACATTTTTTGTTTTAAAGGTACAGTTTTAAAGCGTAAAATTGTTTCCGGTAACCCGACCCTACGTTTTTTTTTCTTGCCGACCCTAAAATTTAGTTTGGAGTATTTAAAGTCGATTTTCGTGCAACACGCTTTTCTTTCGAAATTATCACTTTACATGCATATAATAGGGATATAAGGCATACGGATAAAAACCCTACCGTCAATTTCATAGGGGCGGACATAAGCTCTCCCGTCTTTTATTCGGAAATTTAAATATCGCTTACCGTTAAACTGAAAAAATGACCCTTGGATTATTTTTTCAATATACTTAGTATAAGAATAATTTCTTGTGAGCGCTTCTCCTCTTATTATTTCAATGGATTTTCATTTATACTCTTGGACATTCTTCAGGGCGACATGCAGTTGTACATTAATGCCGGAAGTTATATATTACCTATTATTTAGGAAGTTCTGGCCCTTGTAATATTTGCCTCTCTTAACCTCAATTGTACAGGAATCTGTCGGACTCTACCTAATTCCCCCATACAGAGGCAATATACTTATGTGTAAAGCTAATTCATGCTAACGCTATTATAACCATCATGTTTCTTGATATTACTTGTTCTATCGCCCGTAATGAAAGGAGGACGAGATTATTAATGGCACTATCCGGATTTCGTTCTTTGATAATACTTGTTAAGATTTTCAAATACATGTTTTGAGTCCCCCAAACCGAAATTTTCATAAAGCACCACACTCATGTCACTTATATTTAACGTTATGAATGCCCAAATAACGATCGTTTGGTCACGCTTTGGTCAAGATTTGTGCCCGCCTCCGCCCCTCCCCTGTGATAACCCCACCAATTTCATGTAAAACTAAAGCGGTGGTATGCATGCGCGATAAGGATCTTCCTGCTTTGTCCCCACGACATAAAATGTCACATTTTCACGAGACTGAAACTTATTTTTCTCAATTTCTCTTGTATATACGGAAAAGGGATATATTATCTTTTATTCACATCAAATCCTGTTCATTGTACATAAAACCATCATTACTGGTTGTTGTGTTCGTTATCGGTTCAAACATCATCGGCACAAAGACTCCGGTAATTGGGCAATGTTTTACACGTGTTGTGCATGACGTTAATAACGGTAGGTTTCTTTAATCTTAATTGCTGTTTTCCACATGTTACATTTAAGGGACTTGTGATATCGTCGAAGACATATAAACTTACTTATCTTCATTTTTACTATCGGTTACAAGTACCATCTTGGAAGTAAAGTTGACTCAATAAATAATACAACTCCAAACAGAGGTGGCGCTAGAGATAACCGAACGTGATATGAAGCACCGTGTTGTCATCAATAATAACGAAAAGAGGGCAATACAAATACATGTAATTTACGCAAATATAATTTGTTAACGCGTCTGTCAGGATTGTACAAAATATCGTCATACTATCATTATGTACGATTATTTTGGAAACACATACGATAGGGTTTTGAAAATTCTAATAACATACATAGCTCCATATTACGTTTAGCGAATTATGATGATGAATATACGCTGTTTAATAATTGTTTATTATGGATGAACTAACAGATTCGAGTCCAATATCAATTATAAATAACGTAAATATCAAGTTGCATCTGCAGGAAATTATTGTATCGTCAAAACAAGGCCGGTCATTTTAGGCATGTGGCCAATTGCAATTTAATTAGACACAATATAAAGAAGTGAAACTCCAGCTGCTGGAGCAGTATTGAATTTTCATTAAAAACAATTAGTTGGTCCTTTATTTAAGGCAAGTGACCGATTGCCCAAACAGTACAAAACAGCACAATACAGCACAATACAAACCAACATAAACACAAAACATGAATAAAGCTGGGGTCACCGCCTTGGAACGGTCAATGCAAAGCATTGGTGGTTTAAACCGGTTATAGAGCGCTCAACCTCACACTTGGCCCAACAATATTCATAATACATTTAAGTGTAAATAAAATTTAACATCATAGAATTGTAACTCAAATTTAAACAATAATAAAAGGGAATTAAAACTCATTCAATTTAATTACAATTTAATTACTCAATGGTATTGAAGATACCAGAGCAACACAAGACAAAAACACGACACACACTGGGGTCACCGCATTAACATGGCCCATGCAAAGCAACGCATAGCCTGAGGTTTAGACCCGGTTTAAGGGCGCCAAAACATTACACTTTGCCAAAAGAAAAAAAAAACTTCAAAAGCAAAACACTAATTAACCTTATTGCATGACAATTTCAATCAAACTACAATAAAAGAGAATACGCTTAATTTGATTAAACTATTCAACTACTCAATAGTTGTATGTTCACCAGAGCAACATAACTGTAACTTTATAAGGCACAATGAAATGAAACAAAAACAACGTCGCATGTTTTTAATAAAATAATAAGTTAACTCCAGAAATAAGATCATGAGGGAAAATAGTCAAACCACTCGCTGTCTTTTCCTTATTGCTATCACGACATCAAAAGCCATCATATATACTATTTACCCTCAATATAAGATATAAATCAAAATCATTCGTAGGCACTTATCAGGATCCTCTTTACAAAGGTATCATTATAATTAATATCGAATTAATAAAACTGTTTCCTCTAAACCACTTTTACCTTTTCCGGGTTTTCCATTAGGCATTTTTTTTTTTTGCGAAAAAACCCTTAAAAGTAGACGGAATTTGACCGCAATTTACAGACCGACCCCGACCCTGCCATACAATATGTTTACATCGTTAGAAGCTTTGGAGGCTCTTCTTTCCAACGGTACCATTATAATTCATATCGGACGAATAATAATGCATTTATAACCATTTTTACCTTTTCCGGGTTTTACCTAAAAGAATTCCGGATTTTCCGGACATTTCCAGGTTTTATACCTTCCCATACCAAATGTTGGCTAAATTCTAGCATCATGTTTTTCTCATGTTATTTCATACAAATTCGAGCATTGCCGGATAGTAACGTTGCATATGGAAATGGCTGTCATTAAAATTCAGAAGTATTTGTCGGATAAGCCATTTACTTATGCTCATTTGAGAATAAAACAAAACGTTTACAGTTGTGTGTAATTAATTCAACGAGTCTTTGTTAAAACGCTTTACGTGATGAAAAAATGTTATGACAATATTACGCATGAAATGCACAATTTCCACGAGGATTACACCTTTGCCATCATCAGTTTTCTAAGAAACTGGCCACTATTTTATCTGATTAGAATGGTACATGTGTAGGTATAACAATAAATGCGTTTATAATTTATATAAACATTAAGTTTAACGGACAAGTGTAGTTCAGCAACGGACAAGTTAAATTTCCTAAATTGTTGTCCGTGGACAAGAATAGTTCTTTGAGATTTCGCCACCCCTGCATACCAAACTTCTTCTTCCATTCCCATGACACCAGTGACACCACCACTTTCCTACCAACCTTATTCTTCCATCCCCATGACACCAGTGACAGCACTTTCTATCATACCAACCTTCTTCTTCCATACCCATGACACCAGTGACAGTGCTCCATCTCATACCAAGCTTCTTCTTTCATACCCATGACACCAGTGCCAGCCCTCCATCTCATACCAACCTTCTTATTCCATTCCCATGACACCAGTGACACCACTCCCTCTCCTACCAACCTTATTCTTCCATCCCCATGACACCAGTGACAGCACTCTCTCTCAAACCAACCTTCTTCTACCATGCCCTTGACACTGGTTACAACGCTCTGTCTCATACCAATCTTCTTCTTTCCTGCCCATGACACCAGTGAAACCACTCCCTCTCATACGAACCGTCCTCTTCCATACCCATGACACCAGTGACACCACTCCCTCTAATACCAACCTTCTTCGTCCCTGCCTATGACAACAGTGACAGCACTCCCTCTCATACTAACCTTCTTTTTTCATGCCCATGACACCAGTGACAGCGCTCCCTCTCATACGAACCTTCTTCCATGCCCATGACACCAGTGACAGCAATCTCCCTAATACCAACCTTCTTCCATTCCCATGACACCAGTGACACCACTATCTCTCCTACCAACCTTATTATTCCATGCCCATGACACCAGTGACAGCACTCTCTCTCATACCAACCTTCTTCTTCCATGCCCATGACACCCGTGACAGCACTCTCTCTCATACCAACCTTCTTCGTTCATGCCCAAGACACCAGTGACAGCGCTCCCTCTCATACCAACCTTCTTTTTTCATGTCCATGACACCAGTGACAGCGCTCCCTCCCATACCAACCTTCTTCTATCATGCCCATGACACCAGTGACAGCACTCCCGCTCATACTAACCTTCTTCCATGCCCATGACACCAGTGACCGCGCTCACTCGCATACTAACCTTCTTCTTTCATGCCCATGAGACTAGTGACACCACTCCATCTCATACCAACCTTCTTCTTCCATGCCCATACCACCAATGACAGCACTCTCTCTCATACCAACCTTCTTCTTTCATGCCCATGACAAAAGTGACATTGCTCCCTCTCATACCAACCTTCTTCTTTCATGCCCATGGCACCAGTGACAGCGCTCCCTCTCATACTAACCCTCTGCTTCCATGCCCATGACACCAGTGACAGCACTCCCTCTAATACTAACCTTCTTCTTCCATGCCCATGACACCAGTGACAGCACTCTCTCTCATACCAATCTTATTCTTCCATTTCCATGACACCAGTGACAGCGCTCCCTCTCATACCATTCTTCTTCTTTCATGCCCATGACACTGGTGACATTGCTCCCTCTCATACTAACCTTCTTCTTTCATGCCCATGACACCAGTGACAGCGCTCTCTCTCATACTAACCTTCTTCTTCCATGCCCATGACACCAGTGACAGCACTCTCTCTCTCATACCAACCGTCTTCTTCCATGCCAATGACACCAGTGACAGCACTCTCTGTCATACTAACCTTCTTCTTCCATGCCCATGACACCAGTGACAGCGCTCCCTCTAATACTTACCTTCTTCTTCCATGCCCATGACACCAGTTACAGCGCTCCCTCTCATACTAACCTTCTTCTTCCATGCCCATGCAACAGTGACAGCGCTCCCTCTCATACCAACCTTCCTCTTCCATGCCCATGACACCAATGACAGCGCTCCATCTAATACTAACCTTCTTCTTCCATGCCCATGACACCAGTGACAGCGCTCCCTCTCATACTAACCTTCTTCTTCCATGCCCATGCAACAGTGACAGCGCTCCCTCTCATACCAACCTTCCTCTTCCATGCCCATGACACCAGTGACAGTGCTCTCTATCATTCTAACCTTCTTCTTCCATGACCATGACACTGGTGGCATTGCTCCCTCTCATACTAACCTTATTCTTCTATTCCCATGACACAGGGGACAGGGCCGGCTCTCCCACCTCCCGTTGAGGTACACATTATTGCGACCGGTACCGTAACACCACATACAGAGCACCTGGCATACAGCACCTTCCATACCCATGACACCAGTGACACCACTCCCTCTAATACCAACCTTCTTCGTCCGTGCCCATGACACCAGTGACAGCACTCCCTCTCATACTAACATTCTTTTTTCATGCCCATGACACCAGTGACAGCGCTCCCTCTCATAAGAACCTTCTTCCATGCCCATGACACCAGTGACAGCGCTCCCTCTCATACTTACCTTCTTCTATCATTACCATGACACCAGTGACACCATTCCCTCTCATACGAACCTACTTTTTCCATGACCATGACACCAGTGACAGCAATCCCTCTCATACCAACCTTCTTCTTTCATGCCATTGACACCAGTGACAGCCCTCCATCTCATACCAAACTTCTTCTTCCATTCCCATGACACCAGTGACACCACCACTTTCCTACCAACCTTATTCTTCCATCCCCATGACACCAGTGACAGCACTTTCTATCATACCAACCTTCTTCTTCCATACCCATGACACCAGTGACAGTGCTCCATCTCATACCAAGCTTCTTCTTTCATACCCATGACACCAGTGACAGCCCTCCATCTCATACCAACCTTCTTATTCCATTCCCATGACACCAGTGACACAACTCCCTCTCCTACCAACCTTATTCTTCCATCCCCATGACACCAGTGACAGCACTCTCTCTCAAACCAACCTTCTTCTACCATGCCCTTGACACTGGTTACAACGCTCTGTCTCATACCAATCTTCTTCTTTCCTGCCCATGACACCAGTGAAACCACTCCCTCTCATACGAACCGTCCTCTTCCATACCCATGACACCAGTGACACCACTCCCTCTAATACCAACCTTCTTCGTCCCTGCCTATGACAACAGTGACAGCACTCCCTCTCATACTAACCTTCTTTTTTCATGCCCATGACACCAGTGACAGCGCTCCCTCTCATACGAACCTTCTTCCATGCCCATGACACCAGTGACAGCAATCCCCCTAATACCAACCTTCTTCTTCCATTCCCATGACACCAGTGACACCACTATCTCTCCTACCAACCTTATTATTCCATGCCCATGACACCAGTGACAGCACTCTCTCTCATACCAACCTTCTTCTTCCATGCCCATGACACACGTGACAGGTCCGGCTCTCCAACCTCCCGTTGAGGTACACATCATTGCGACCTGTACCGTAACACCTTATACAGTGCACCTGGCATACACAAGACACAAGCTGGTTATATCCCTTGTTCACCAAACAAAATTCTATGCAACTGAAAATTGGTATCACCCCTCATGAAAGTAAACAAAATGTATTCGATTAATAACCTTGAAAGCAATAGGTGTGGATGGAATACTATACATGTCCCATCAGACTAACAAAATGTTTTGTAAGCTTGTCCTGACTAAGTATTTGGTAAGCCCTGATAGTGCAACTTCCATTTAGGTTGAGACTAAAAACAATTTCAAGTAAACTTTATTTTACCGCGGTTTTCAGACCATAAAAAACGCAATCCAAGAATACACTCTTAAGTGTACAGTGAAATGAGGGTTAAAGCAGTTTTTCAAAGGCAGTGTGACCCATTGGATTTATCACGTGGCTTCAAAATCAAAGTTGATTAGGATTCCCACACTGGCTTTATAAATTACATTAGTAAGCTGTACTTGTTATTTTTTCAAAATTTATAATTGCAACAAGAAGGCAGCTTCACTTAACAAACATTTCCAATTACGGACAGATATTGTATCTTTCTTACCCTGCCACTTCCAGAACACATCTGACAGCGAATGCTTCCCATGGCTAAACACTTGTGACATGGCTGGAAACAATTCAAGAGTTTTAATGCAACATGATTAGTTTTGTCTATCTTACCTCCAACAAAATACCAATTTTCTAAGCCTATGGTATATGCTTACAATGTTTCATTCGATATTTGCTGAGTACTTTATTCAAACGTGCTTACATCCAGTTAGTAAATCACTGTTTATTTACAAATCTTGAAAAAGTAAGTTACAGCTTTTACAACAGCCTTCAATGAAAACAAACTTTCAAAAGTTCGAGAAAATTTTAAGAGGCAAATCAGCTGATTTTCTGTCTTTAATATGAAGGGAACGCTTGCAATGTCCTGAGTACGACCAACTTCTTGTTCAACCAATGTTATCCGTTATTGTACCAAAACCAATATTCTAGACTCACAACTCTTCTATATTGTTTATACTTATTTAGTAGACAGGCAAACAGCGAGAAAATATGTGCAAAATTTAAAAAATCAGCTTTGTTTCCAAGTTCAGTGCAGGTTTTTGTATACTCAATGTTGTATGATATCACATTGATAGACAAAGTATCTAAAAATACTGATCATTAAAAAGTGTCTGCTAATGTCAAAAGTATGCAGCTTATATTTTATGATGTAGTGTAATTTGATGGACATGACTTAAGTTATCGGATTAAATACAATAGTTGACCATTATACCACAAGTTTAGAAGACCCAATTCAAGATTTCATTGCAGAACCTTCTCAACTTGAATCATACTTGACCCATTTAAAAAATGGTAAAAATATTACTGAAACTGCAGGCTTACTTTGACAGAAGCTGTGTGTGGGACTTCAATGAATGTTTTCTGGTTCTGGAACACCGCTGAGGGCGTGGCCTGTATGTCCCAGGGTTCGGGGGCTGGGCCGTTGTGGGGGCCATCAATCACCTGACCTGTGAGAACAGGGAGCTTGATGATACAAACAGTTCATGTCAAATATCAGGAATCTTACTGATACACAAATGTTAATAAAATACTACTGATCCTGTTGACATACTTTTTCTTACCTGATATAAAAGTGATCTTATGGATGCAAAAAATCATAAGGAATATTTCTTATTAATACATCATTTCTCACGTGAAATACTTGTTCTCTTATTGAAACACAATTTTTGCACAAGGAATTACCCAAGCAATCCTTGGATTTGCAGTCCAGCTCTCAACTAACTCAGCAAGCTAGCATTTCAAATACTTACCAATATAAGGTTCATAGGCCCAGGTTGTGGATCGTGCTTCCCCAAATGTCTCCAATGTATACTGAAACAAACAAACAAACAAAATGGTAACCACAGTTAGACCACTGCAATTCTCAACATAAACCATGGGCCCAACGGTCTGAGTCCAGTAAATTGCAGTTTGGGCTTGTAGAATACTTTTTGTCAAGCTAGCCTGTTTACTGTAATAGCAGAACCTTTGAGTTCAAATAATTAACGAGAATATTCCATTTGTTTTATACCAAGCTAAAGAAACATGTTTTAATTAATTGTTGTTGTTTTTTGTAATCAGCAAACAATGTTTATTTGATTTTAACAGTTTAAAAGCCATGTATAATATAACCATGTATAAGATTCACAAATTGTTGTTTGTTGGTTAATTAAATTATTGCGACACAAATAATTTGATTCACTCTAAGATCTGAAAATAGTTTGCAATGAAATAAGAATCAGGTATTGTTTTGCTTGGTACATAGTTGCAGGGATAGGAAAGGTAAATAACAAGCTGTTTAAGGTCCTTTGACCTGTCAGCCTGATTATGACCTTAAAATTATCTGCCTAAATTAAGTGACACTGTTAAATCATTATTATTTGGGGGACAGACATTTTTGTAAAATTCATGTGTTGATAGATCAACAAATTCAACACAAACACAGAGAAAAATGACCGACCCAAACTCCTTGTCTTTTCTTTAAACAAACAAGATGTGTGAAACACTATGTCCCCCATATATTCGACCTTTGAGCTTGAAGGATAACCTTGACCTTTTACCACTCAAAATGTGCAGCTCTATGAGATACAGATGCATGCCAAATATCAAGTTGCTATCTTCAATATTGCAAAAGTTATTGCCAATGTTACAGTTTGACGCAAACAAACCAACAAACAGACAGGGCAAAAACAATATGTTCCCCAGCATAGACTGGGAGACATAAAAATTTACCAGTTTACATGTCCACAAAAAAGTTTTTTTTTTAAACCTTGAAATTTCATTTGGAAAACTATAAATGATTTTACAGTAAATTATGAAACTGCAGTGCTGGAAGGATGAAAAACATATACATGTACAGATAATATGACAGACAAGTGTTTTATGATGGGAATAAATTGCCAAATGTAAATGATGCTGTAAAAGAGTATAACTACTTGTTCAGCGTTGATACATTTTCTTCTTATCCCTCAAAAGACTAAGTCTCACAACACTTGTGATTAAGGTTTTAAAGTTCATTATTTCAGTTTTTCAGCATCTAGCTATTACCCTCTAAATATTTTACCCTCTAAATATGTTGCCCTATAAATCTATTGCCCTCTATATTTATTGCCCACAAACTATGTTGCCCTCTAAATCTTTACCCTCTTAATATATAGCTCCAAATCTTTTGTCATCTTAATCTATTGCTCTCTTAAAATATTGCCCTCTAAATCTTTTCTTTTATAAGTTTCCCACTTTGTGTACGAATAAAGCAATCTCAGCCATAACTTACATGGAAGGCGCTGGTAGCTATGAGGTCAATAAAAGTCAGGTTAGTAGCGGCCCCTTTCCCGTAACAGCAATTTTCTGCAACGTGTTGAAGAAGTGCCTGGCGAGCCTCATGCTCATCGATCCGTGGCAAACTAACAAAAAGAGCAGAGAAAGGCACCTTTGTGAAAGTGTGGTACAAACACATTAAACTCTGTGGTATTGGCACCGTACATTTTCTGTATTTATCATTATTGAAAATGCTTTTTAATTCTTTTAAAAATGAAGAAACAATAAACTTATAACTGAAGAGGTGCAATTTCCAACTAAGGGGCGTTTTTCCCTACTCGTGTAACTCCTCCCTCCTAGGCGGTTCTCTCACCCTCTCCTCATTGGTAGGAGGTTGCAACATTGCACCATCATTGGAGTAACCCGCCACTGAGTCCATCTTCTCCAGGGGCAGTGCAGATGGCGCAGTGGGCACTGCTTTGGGCTTGTCCTCCATGTCTGTGTCCGGTGTAGGCCCTTGCCACTGGACCTGAACATCACCTGGTGCCGCTAGAAGTGTATGAATACTATAGGGTCAGTGATTCCCAAAGATATCCAAGTAAGTTTCATCCATCTGGTGAAAGTACCTTGGTAACATAGGAAATTCATGATATTTCATCTTCAAAATCAGGGAACATTCTTATTGCTAAAAAAACTATGCAAAATAACAATTTAAAACAAATTAATATGAATGTAACAACAACAATTATTTAAAATGCAGGATAAAATAAAAGCCTATTAGACACATGTTCTTATTAGATCAAACTCCTGTCAGACAAATGTTCTCATTAGATCAAACTCTTGTCAGACACATGTTTTATTAGATCAAACTCCTGTCAGACCTATGTTCTTATTTGATCAAACTCCTGTCAGAGGTTAACAGGTTAAAGGTGCGGTTTATAGTCTGCTTCGATATGCATCTTCAACCGACTTTGACATTAGCCCCCGATCACTGGGATTTAAGTCGTCCGTTTACATCTGGGGCACAACGCAGCCACAGCACATTGTTGTATTTCCCTCACAGGTACCCATTTATACACCTGAGTGGAGAGGAGCAAGCGTAGGATTAATTTTATGCTCAGAAAAATCCAGTGCCCTGGGCGGGATTCGAACCAAGGACCTTCCGATCCCTAGACCAGCATCTTACCACTAGACCATTGTCACCACCTGTCAGACACACGTTCTTATTCTTATCAGATCAAAGCCCTTTCATAAACTTGTTCTTATAACATCAAATTCTTGTCAGACACATGTTCTCGTTACAAAAAATGTTGTCAAACACATGTTCCTAGTTATATTAGATCAATTTCTTGTCAGAAACATGTTCTTATTAAATCAAATTCTTGTAAGACACAGGTTTGTATTAGATCAAATTCATGCTAGACACATGTTTTTATTAGATCAAATTCTTGTCAGACACATGTTTTTATTAGATCAAATTTATGCCAGACACATGTTCTCATTACATCAAATTCTTGTCAGACACATGTTCTAATTAGATCAGATTTGTGCCAGACACATGTTCTTATTAGATCAAATTCATGTATGACATGTTCTTATAAGATCAAATTCTTGTCAGACCCTGAGTGAATCAGACAGACTTGCCTACTGTTTGCATGTAAATTTGTGAAAATGTCTTGTCAAATATTTAAAGTGTCCACCTTTGTCATACATTGTAATTTTTTGTCAAATATTTGTAAATGTCTGACAGGTTTAGAAGAGTTTTAAGGCTGCAATTTGTTAACATGCTTCATACTTTTTTTTGCAAATTTTGCGGTATGGAGCTCATTACAGCCTGTTTGAATCCCCAATGAGATGCATTTTTTACCTCTTAAAGGCTGTTAAATTGGTTAGATTGGTGCAGTTTCAGATATTAGAAATTGTTATTGCCGAATAAAATGGACAACAACTGACTGCAAAAGCTCACTCTTTGCCGAAACAGTTATTTTCATATAAATAAATATGGTTTCAGTACAATTAATTCTGTTGTGTTTTTTAATCAAATACATTGCCCTTGTGGTAGTTCCCTTTGGTACTGGCCTGGATATTGCCCCTGTGGTACTGACCCTGAGGAGGGCCAGAGGCATATTGCCCTTGTTGAGGGGGCCCTCCTTGGTAGGATCCTTCAGGAATTCCCCCTTGGTACGAGGGGCCCCCAGCAGTGTATGGTGTTGAACTAGGGTACCCTTGATTCATGCTTGGTCTGATAAAAGAAATAATCATTATTTATATCATATACTACTGTGGCTAATACTTGTGAACTCTATAATGAATACATTTCTCATAAATAGATTTAAGTGAAGGCTGGAATTGTATTTAGTAGATTTTTTCGTGCAAAAGAAAAATGACAGTTTCAACATTGCAGACATACTATTTTATCGATTTAACCAGATTCCAGTACAAAAAACATATTTTTATCATAAAGGTAGTTTAACCCTTTCCCACTTAGAAGCAAAGTAAAACCATCACAGCCTGCGAGTAACTCGCAGTCTGTTCAGGTTTTATGCTCTTTGTTGCTCATCAGTATCTTATTAAGGGTTTGAAATGACACTTTTAAATTTGAATCTAGTAAAAATGGTTTTTAATCAAATTTAACTTTCTAAGGGACTACCAATGCGTCAAAATACGTTGCTAAATGGTAACGGGTTAATATATGCATCAAGGCCAGTGGCAGGTTTAGACAGGTGAGCTATACGTCTTCCAATAGAGAAATAACACACATTTGTGTTGGAAAAAAAATTCCCTTAAGAACTAACAAAATTGTCTGTTTAAAATTACATGACTATTCTTAATTTTTAATGACAAATCCTAAACTTATGTTGGTAATTTAGACTGAGTTTTCTATAATGTTTGCTACTTTGGATCATGTTCCCCCCAAAAAAGAAAAAGGATACAAAGTTTTTAAAGTTGTGCATGCTTCTTTACTTGGTGGAAATACTTTTGATATCAAATTAAATACCTTAAAAGTATTTTATTAAGGCCTAAAATAAAAAAGTTTAACTGAAATAGATATGTTAAGCACATATACCAATTTGCGTCTCAATGTCATATCACCACCTAGTTCAACACAAGAGATGTCAGAAGACAGCGCGCTCGACTTTTCGAGTGCTTGACAGTATAACGTAAGCCATAATGGGGAAATTGTTCATATACAATAAGGTCAAGGTTATATAGTCATATTCTAACTGGAAGAGGATCATAATTGAAACATATTGATTGCATATGTTTTAAAGAAGTGGTACATTATAGACAATTCTGAGTTCAGGTATATTTTCCACAATCTATTGAACATTTGTAAAGACATAAAACAAAGTAATAAGATTATATTTCAAGTTTGATAGCAATAGCTTGGGTTGGATGGTTGGACGGTCTTTCAAAAATAAAAAAATAACTATATGTGTTTGTGAAACACTATGTCCCCATATATTTGACCTTTTACCTTGAAGGATGACCTTGACCATGACCTTTCAAAACTCAAAACATGCAGCTCAATGAAATACACATGCATGCCAAATATCAAGTTGAAGTTATAGTGTATATTAAATGATGGATTTTGACCCATATATTTGATCTTTGACCTTGAAGAATGACCTTGACCTTTCACCATTCAAAATGTGCAGCTCCATGAGATACACATGCTTGCCAAATACCAAGTTGCTATCTTCAATATTGCAAAAGTTATGACAAATGTTAAAGTTTGACGCAAACCAACAAACCAACAAACAAAACAGCAAACCAACAGACAGGCCAAAAACAATATGTCCCTCAGTATAGACTGGAGAACATAAGGGGACATAAAAATACAAAAATATGTTAACAAGTCCCTTGAAACACTTAAATACATGCTTAACTTAAATCTTCGACTGAAATGTTTGTGTAAATATTTACCCAGGCAACTATACTTTTTTGTTATAGTAGTATTTATTACAGGCAACACTTATTTAGGCTTGTAATATATAATAAATGACCACCCTAAAAACCCCACCTCCACCCACCCCTGTTGAAAATGCTAGGTCCTGGGGACATTTATTTGGGAATATTCAGTAATTAATAAATCCATCAGTTGACAGTCAAAAGGTCCTATCAGCATATGGGCAATGGGGGCTGATAGGCTTTTACAGCTTTCACTGGAAAATACAAGTACAACTCAGGGATAAACATGTATGCACGCCAGTCATATTTAAATATAAGCACATTGAATGTAGTTCTGTGAGTTCCTATTCTATCATTCACACAAAATGGCTGCTCTGTCATTCATACCACTTCTAGAGTTCTGAGCCTGTATAAACACTGCGCAATAGGAAACACTAATGGGAATGCAATGGTTTAAACATATTTATAAGGGCATGAGATTTGGCTGATAAGGAATAAAACTTTCTGCCACATTTTATTGAGATCTAAATACATTTTACAACTGTTTAAAACACACAAGAGCTGTGTTTTTGAAACACAATGCCCCCTACTGCACTTTGCAGCCGCACGGCAGCTATTTTTGAAAAAAAAAAGACCTTTGACCTTGATCTCTACCTTTCACCACTCAAAATGTGCAGCTCTATGAGATACATATACATGCCAAATATCAAGTTGCTATATTCAATATTGCAAAAGTTATGACCAAGGTTAAAGTTTTGGGACACACACATACAATGACAGACACATACAATGACAGACAGGCCAAAAGCAATATACCCCCAATCATTCGATCCGGGGGCATAAAAAATCATGCTAAAATAATAAATATTTATTCTTTTGAAAGCATATAATATGAGTATTTTATATGATTTTACGAAATAATGTTGTTTTCAAGTACAACACCGGTCAAGATTTGCCTAAGATGCTTTGTGAGTACAGGCTCCACCATTCAAAGACAGCTGTACATTTAATGCTGCAAGCAAACAAAAACAGGAATAATGCAATCTCTGACCAATAAAATGTTTGCAAAGAAAGGCTGTGACAATTTGGTGAATAGCTGCGACTATTTGGTGAACAGCTGCGACTATATAGTAAAAAAGCTGAGACTATTTGGTGAATAATAATGTGTTTTAATGTATGAAATGATGACACAGATCCTAAAATTTCAGCTCTGAAATGTAAAAGCACATACTTCATGAAGATGAACAAACAAATATGCATAAATATTGCACAGTATTGAGGTTTTTGATGATAGCTATAAGTGCTTTAAAAGATATGCCATTTTTTCATGGTAGACAGTTGTTCAAATGTTTAGGCATTTTTGATGGTAGAAAACAAATTTAGTGTAAGGTATCCTTAAAAAAAAGATTTCCATGCCAAAATATTTCTGGCGTCAGTGGACTATGGATGCAAAATTTGCATTTGTAAGCATTCAAATTGCATTATAAAGCTATTGGAGGAATTATTCTTTAATATAGTAAATATTTTTAAAAGTTAAAGTGTATTATCTCAGAACGTAAAATGTACCATTAAAATATACAAATGCACAAAACAAAATGTCATCTTGAGAATACACTGCAGCATTCGTTCTAACGTTTTCTATTGTTAGCAAAAAAAAGAGGAAGTACATTTACACATGACTTTGTGAGTAACCGTGTAAAACAAGAATACAGTTATGTACACAATTTCGTGCAAAAAATTCATAAAAACTTTAACAAGTTTACCTTATTAATTCATATAACTGCACAATGCAATTACCTCTGACAGAATAACTAGCTTTGAACATGTATTTACATAGACAGGAATAAAACGCTGGCCAATTGTTAAAAGACTCTAAATTACTTTAATTAAAAAAAGCTTTCATATTATTTCTTTAATAACCATTATGTCATAAATAAAAAATGAATGAGCGATTAAATTGGAAGGCTGTTTTTGAACAAAGTAGTGCGATGACTGGAATTTATTTGAATTCATGAAAAAATAAAATACAGGCATCTAGAGGACAACACAATAAGTAATATTCATTGTGTTGTAGATTGTAGCTTTCTCAATGAATAAAGTAAAGAAAATATTTGAAAAGCCATTAGAACATTTTCTTTGGCCACTTATTTTTATGCACCAAATGTACTGTTCCAAAGAAATAGAACCATAACATGTAATATTCACTTACGGGTGTGGTTGAGATAATTTTCAATACATGGTAATTCTGACAGAAAACAAATCAACATTGTCATACACCTGGTTAAGAAAAAGGAACTGTTGCAAGTAATTTGTTACAATATGGCTCCAATTTACATAGAAATATTTAATTGTATGTGCAAGCGTATTTGCCAATTTCATCACCACACTTTGAACATTGTTTTTTAATTACTTGATAATTTGACAACAACTTACAAGTACCATGAATATTACAATATTGCAAATGAACATTGAACATATTACAATTGTTGGATACAATATAGAAAAATATATATATGACATATGGCATGGCAATTCATTTTTTTACATAAAGATACTTTTCACATGAAGTTTAATCTAAGAATTGTTGTCAGGCTCCATTTAAAGTGCTGACCAAAAATCAATAAATCCATATTGCACACCATTTAATCAGATCAGCATGCCCATATTAAACATCAGGTCAGTTTATTAATATAAAATTATAATAAATAATAATGTATTGTTGTAATTAAACAGTAACATTGCAAATATATATATGACAGCAGGAAATTGAGCTCAATTAAATAAATCATTAAATTATAATTTTAATAATATGTGCTTATTTTAACTGTATGATTGTGCTTTTTACAAGGGCCTTTTCACGTTTGGGTAAATTGACAAAATTGAAAACAGTTGTTTCAGATTCGCAAATTTTCGTTTGAGTTATGATACTTGTGAGGAATCAGTAATTCTGAACATTTACCATGCTCTAAAATAGCCGTTATATGCATCTTTTGACGATTTAAAAACCTGAAAATTATAAAGCGTTGCAACGCGAAACAAATGAATAATTTGGAGAGTTCTGTTGTAATCGTTATATTTTGTGAAACTACGAGGATTGCTTATATAAAGTATAAAATACACCCGTTTTTGTATCAGGAAGAATATCCGAGAGTTTTAAGTGGCATACTTTTTACTCCAGGACACCAGGGGTCAGTGGTTCGAGCCCAGGTGAGGGTTGCTTTTTTTAAATTTTATTCTTGATTTTTTACTCGAGCTTTTTAGATCCAATGTTTACATTTATCAATACAAAGCCTTTAATGACAAAGTTCAAAACATGCCAAATTCTGTGAAAAAGGCCCCTTTAATTAAATGGTGCACTAGATTAACTTATAGTTAAATAATCCCCACTGCATATGGTTGCGGTAAATACTATTTACGCAACGATTTATTCATTTCTTAACAGTTGTTGTGAATTGCCGTTTAAGGAACTTGTTTAAATATTTAAAATAACAAAAGAAATATATAAAAAAACTTATGCATGGCGTGGGACTCAGAACCGACACCTCAAGTAGCAAAAAGTGGCTCGCTACTTCCACAACACACGGGCCTTTAAATTTAGATGGTAATTTAGTACATGGAGAAGAATTTCAATTTGTAAACATTTTACAATACTGAGTAAATTCGTCCCATAAGACGAAAATCCATCCGGCGGTATTGTGAAATTAATAAATGAAACATGCATGCCTTTTGATCAAAGGAACATCAAGTCTGCTCTCAAACGACGAAGAATGTAAATTTAATTATCTCTAAAGATCAAAACAAAAAGTTTGCGTACAATTAATCGGTTATGGTCAAAAAGACAGCTAGTGCACATCGGTGTGACTCTTTTATGTTTAAATATTCTTAAATATTTATTATCTTTGTTTACGTATGTGTCCATTAAATAGAAACAAATACGAGTGATATAATCGGGTCACATGATGCCAATATGTTTCGTCTTGAACGATTGGTTCAATAAACGAAAAATAATCATTGTTTTTATGTTCGTAACGTAATGTTATTTTTTTTCAGAAATTTCCGTCAGCATCAGATTATTCATGAGGTTTGATATTTTCATTAGTTTTGTTTAATCTTGAAGTATTATTTTGTTTTGAAACTCAGGTATGAAACAGTTTACTGCATACCAGGATTAGAATAAGATAGACATGTCCAGTTAGGCTGCATTTGTCGTTTTCTACTCGGATACAACTACTAGTATACTACAATGTTTCGCAGGTAAGTAAAGTACGCTTAAAGGCACCAGCCATACTCTGGGGTACTTGTGAGTAGATTTTCCCAACGCTGGGTAATTTGTAGAATACTTAAAGGTGCCAATTTTTTATTTTAAGTAGTTCGTGACAAACCAGTTCGTGTGAAAATCAGACATCGATAAATCTCTTGTTCTTGAAATGATTTACTGATCCCCAGTTCATCTTGGTTGAGTTACGGTTCTGGCTTGAAAGATGAAAATAATCATTGTAAAGCAAGGCCATTTAATGAATGCCGACTTGGAATGTGTCAAGCAAGAAAGATGATCTCAGTGTGCAATCAAATTAAAATGACTTAATTCTTTGACTGGAAACACATGCATTAGTTTTTTTTCTCATTTTTCAGTTTTTGGTATTTGTTACAAGCATTTTCAAAAGTAGGAAATATTATTATTATTATTTATATGTTAATTTCAGCTGTGGAACGAGGATTTTGATGACAAAGGTTATAAATATTTTGGATGATTTTATTTTTAAATTTACTGCCAGAATTTAACAAAAAGACAAACGTTTACTGAATATTGTATAATACATTTTGCGACTATAAAAGCCTTTTTGGCCTTTAACTTTGCTACGGCTGGAAGCCCGACTGACCTATGCTCTAAACATTATTTTGCATACTGGACTGTATGCAATATTTAATTTATTATTGGTACACACCCACATTCCACACTCAATGCTGTTTAAGGAATTAACGAGTTAATGAAGATAATGTTAATGAGATAATTTGAAGTTAGTGATAACATATTTATTGCGGCATTTTGGATTACAGAGAGCGATCAGATATATCATAGAACGTGAGTTATAAGGTACAAAGGTATTATTTCAGACATAATAGAAAATATATAACAGCTGATAAATCATAAATCTCAGTAGCAAAAAATAGACTCAAACATGTCATTTTACCCGTTTTGCTGCGTTATATCTCCTTTAAAACAAAATCTACACTACAGTTGCAAACGGTCAATGACAAATAATTCATACATATACTATTAACATACAGATCCTCAATAAACCAACTAATAGAAATGTTAGTTAAAAAAATGAAATGACACTTAATCGATGTAAAGTTATATATCCAACACTAAAATACCGTCATAACATCATTAAACGCATGGAGGAAAGAAGCTCGACAAAACTAAAACACTTGTTATCCGGATATCCTTTAATTTTGACGATCACAATTTGTTTCCCGGCATGTTAAGATATAAGATTCATGTCTGTGTGTACTTGAATATCCGACAAGTTTAAGAACACGAGTCGTAAATAGCCAAGTGCACAAATACACGGAAATAATATTATCGTTATCTTGCAATATATTTTACTGGATGAGGCGACTAAAACATTATCGCTTAAGTGAAAACAGCAATAACCAAAACAGATGATATTAACTGAATCTATCCGTGGGTAGAGATATCAAAGTTATTTGTGATCTTTACCGGTTTCGCCACTCGAAATGGTCTAAGCCATTCCATGCAAAAGCAGATTATTGAGACAAATAAAGCTAAATGTTCCGATTCAAATGTAATCATTATTCAAACAGTTGCACACTAAAGTAGAACACAAAAAGTTTTGTTCAAGCTTAAATTCTCGTTTCACATATATAAATTATCAAACACCATAATAGACTGCCATTTACATTAGGAAAGTGTCGGTGTTTATTTTTATTGCAAAGAACGTTTATCTAGTCTATCGTAATCATTCATTCCTTCTTGCGTCTGCTGTTTATGAGTACACGAAGCGACGTGGTATGCGTCATCGTGATCATGGCTACCAAGATGACTATATATGTTCTTGTTGATCGGATCCGGTGTGTCAGAGAAATCATACTCGTTACTCATTACAACCGCGTTTTCAGCTTTTATTACCATGGAATCACCAGAAAAGCCGATGTAATTTGCTTTTCTTGACTGCATATCCATCGTATTCACGTTCCTTTCTGTCTTTGGTATTACTTTACTATAAGCATTAAGGTCAGCAAATTCATGTTCAATACCCTTAACTCCACGCCGGTTTATGTCGTTTTTCCGCAGCCGTCTTGGAACTGCGTACTCATAACTTTCATTTTTGTGCTAAGGTTTTCTAGGCGTCTCATTTTGGCAACTGACCTCATACAAGGTGTTCATGCGAACGTTAACTTGCAAATTGTCGGGCTTACGCATATATCTTAAATATATTCAGTGAATAAAAACAACTCGGAACTTGGACGATGCTCAATAATTGCCTTCTGTAACTCATTTAAATCGAGCGGGTTATTTTAACAGTTCAGTTTTAATATGTATTCAGGCTATCGTTTCTGTTGGAAAAATGCTACAAATATAGCTACTGTCAACTCAAGGTTTATATACATATTCTTTGCATACTTTTTAACGAGTTAAATCAGTTGTTGTCGGCTATTTTTTTTATTAATTGTCTATTCACATTTATGCCAATTTTCTGTAAACTGGCCTCTATATTATCGGAACACTTACTCAAAAAGCATGTTGATGCAGTTTTTTTTTAAAGAGAAGTTTGTTTAATTCTAATCGGCATACCTCGCTGATTATCATTGATAAAGGTAAATGAAGCTCGGCTATAAATAGGACAGCATATGGTGGGAAAAAGATTTCATAATAGTTTGAAACGTTAATTTGAAATTATATTCAATCCATTATATGTTAATAGATCAATGAAACAACTATGCATTTTCTGTATTGTATTTGACATTTGTCGTGGTTCTGTAAATACATTGTGAATGAAAACGTGTATAATTAACGTAAAACGCGATCATGAGTGTAAAGAAAACGAATTATTTCGAACCTGCCATTTGTAAACGTTAAATCGAGAATGGTATATAAACAGCATAATAGCCGTGCGATATCTATGAAGCTCGCTCTTATGCGTGCTCTCATTTTGCATATTAAATAAACTTTTCGAACAGAAATTACAGAGCCACATCAGTGCACACACTATGTTCGATAATTCATTTGTTTGTTGGATATTGTTTTCTGTTTTAAACACATATTATGTCATATCGCGGATACTTAGCTAACCTTACCATGTATTCATGGGCGAACTCACGTATTCAAGTCGTATTCGACTATGTGCTCATACCTACTTTCGGGAATCATCATGAAATTATTGCCGTACTTAACGAACACACATGCCTAAGCTTATTGAATTAGAGAAAAAACAATAATAAAAAGAGAAAAAGTATATTTTCATGCACATGGGCATGTGAAATCACGTCCGTAAACATAACATCATTAACTTAGGAAAGGAAACAACGAAATATAAAGTTTGGTATGATATACACGTGAAATTAAAGAGCATGGTGTAATGAAAGCGCATGTCAAGTTTTGAATATATCTGCTACGTAACGTAATGCTATAACCCACAAACGTTTTACTGTAACAGAACGTTTTTTAAGATAAGTGGTACAGAAAATACACGTCAAATACTTTTTAAAGATATTTCTTGTTTTATTTGATCGAGAATGTAACCCGCCTCCCAGTTTCGCTGAATGGGTCAAGTTCCCCACGGGTATTACTTCCCCGTACCCCCCAATGTTGTTTTGTACCCAAAATGTTTCGTACCCAATTTTGTTTGTACCCAATTATTTTTTCGTACCCAAATTTTTTTTCGTAACCACATTTTTTTGTACCCATTTTTTTTTCCTTAATTTTTGTACCCAAAATTTTCGTACCCATGTATTTTCGTACACAAAATTGTCGTTTCCACATACACAATTGTGGTGATGAAGATAAACTTAAATTGATGCTTTTATATCCATCCCCTTCAAAGGCATCGTCACACCAGTACGCTCAGTACTTTGATTCTTGAGATTGGTCAATGGTTGTTAGTGAACAAATGAAAACCACCAATGACGTGTCTTAAACTTGTTAAAGATACGACTATTTGCAACGGTTGTGCAACATCATGAACAAATAATAATATGCTAAATTGACATCATACATTTTATCAACGATATGAACATCTAACTATATTTTTTATTAATTATCTTTTTGAAGACCGCGTACTTTTTTCATTCGATGCAATACATATTAGACCGATCCTTTCCCGCGCACAATACAAACATACAAATATAGACTGATAATATAGAAGATATATTGCATTAAGCATACAATTTAAAATATACGATTATTTACTATATAATGGATGATTTAAAAGTGAGGTAATATGTTAGTCCTTTATGTAGGCATCTATTACTTTGCAGCTGCTTTTTTACCTGATGAACTGGGATCAGGCTACCAACTACAGATTCTGTCGATGCATCCCCGTTGATAGCCAACATAGTTGCTGTTAACGGTTCTGTCTTGTGTTGCACGTTTGTTCCTGTTTTTAAATATATTACCAAAAAAATATTTTTTTTGAATTATTCCTAAAAGAATGTTATTTCGTTTGGCATGTTTATCACAGATGCACCATCCTCCAATTGTGTGCAAACAATGTTTATGCCAACGACATGGAAATCTAACGATATTTTAAGTACATTTCGTTTGTAAAGATGGCGTACTTTTTTTCATTCGATGCAAAACACGACTGACAGATCCTTTCCCGCGCACAATCCAAAAATAAATATATACAATTAAAACATGAGTGATAAATGGCATTTATAGCACCATTTTAAAAATATGATTATTTACTATAAAGTCGGTGTAAGTTTTGAAAGAGAGGTAATATGTTAGTGTTTCATGTAGGTATTGATTAATTTGCTGCTGCTATTTTACCTGAGGAAATGGAATCATGGTTACGAACTATAGATTCTGTCGATGCATCTTCGTTTATCGACAGCATTGTTGCTGTTAATGGTTCTGTCCTGTGTTCCACTTCTGTTCCTGTTTTGAAATATATTACCAAAAACCAAATTGAAAATTATAAATGTCTAAATCAGTGAACCAGTGATTCAAATTAAATGTTTAAAACAAATTAACGTTGATTCATATGTCGTCCATGTATTTTTGTTAAGAAGTCATGCAACACGGAACTGTCATGCATAGTAACAAAAAAGTATGAGGTAGTTATGTCCCTCAGCAATTAAATGTCATTATATTTAACATGTTTAGCAGATTTTCAGTGTTGCGCATACATCAATTCGTCCTAAAATTATTATCAGATATTGTCTTTATCAAAGATGTACATATCTTCTACATTTTAATAAAAATCCTTTTTTTTTTAAACGTGGCACGTACTTTTTCTACCGATGTAATACAAGATCTACCGACTCTTTTACCTTTATAAAATAATTGTATTAAAGATCAAAACATAAAAATACATATATAAAATAAATTAAAAGCTATGATGAATGAGTATAAACAAAGGGTACGGTTTATACTTAGTACGGTAATTTGTAAATCTTATTTTAACTAAGCTGTTGCTATTTTACCTGATGAAGTGGAAGCATGGCTACGAACAATAGTTTATGTCCTTGTATTCCCTTTGATTGACATGATCGTTGCTGTTAATTTTTCTGTTGTGTGTGAAAAAAAACGTTGTAGGGTTATTTAACGAGGACTCCTTTGTTGTAATAGTTGATCCGCACACTAAAACAATAAAGTACTTAATGACTGGCAGTATGTTTATTCTTAACATTTTTAATTTACCTGATAATCATCCATCCCTTTGGTTTTGATCTTTGACCTTCATAATTATGTTAACATATGATTTGTAGAATGCGAGAACGTTTTACAAGAAGTTATAAAACAGCTTATGTTACTTTTTTAAATATTTTAATCAAACGTTTTTTATGTAAGTAAATTACCATGCAAAATATTTGTTAAGGTGCAACTGTTATTTTATCTAAGTGAAGAGGTACCTGAAAGATCACTTCCGGTGTAATTCTCTGAAATTAAAAAAAAAACGAATTTATGTATTCCTATATATGACTGTTAGGCCACGTGTAAACATACGTTTAA
This sequence comes from Dreissena polymorpha, assembly GCF_020536995.1. Lineage (NCBI taxonomy): Eukaryota > Metazoa > Mollusca > Bivalvia > Myida > Dreissenidae > Dreissena > Dreissena polymorpha. The sequence continues at coordinate 52,382,791 of NC_068362.1, forward strand.
CTGTCTACCAGTAAAGATACATGGCACAATCTTTTTTTACATGTAGTTAAGTTTCTACTTATGTAACTAATATAATAGAAAGTGCTATAATTATGCGAGCATTGCGGTAAATATATTTACATTACTATTTTAAAGTACGACAAACACGTAAGAACTTTACACTTACATATCTCATCGAGATTGGCTGACATATTGCGGGAATGCTGTTGGAGTTCTTTGAACAAAAGTGTTTGATGCCAATAATAATATATTTGCAAATACTGATATTTCCCGAAGATAACGCTTCTTATACGTATATTTTCCGGACATTGCTAATATATCATTTTAAGATTCGTGCCAATTTCACAAAAGGAATACTTCAAAGTGTTACAGTCACTGACAAAAAGAAAGTTTCCATTGACGTCCACCATCTCAAAATGGGCAAAGTTTATCCGACTGTCACCTTCAAAAGAAACAAACATTCGTGGGCCGATCTTTAAACTTATTCATGTAGACGTCAAATAAATGTGCGTTTATGAAAGAATTGCAAAAAAAAATGTATAAAAACTAGACTCACAAGCATGTACTGAAATACCCTAGTGTTGTGTACTCCTACATTAAGAGTGCTTTACATTGTATAAAAAGCGTTCAATTAACAAACACGTACTTCAATCTGTGCAAGCACGACATTTATATTAGAACCAAACAAAAACAAATATCAGACAACAACTAAACCTAAGCGTGGCTCTTATCGTTTGAATTGTTTTGTTCCTGAGTTAAACATAATAATGTTACTATCTACATTTACTTAATATGAATATCATCGGTTTTATTGCAGTTGACAATTTTTTGTTTAAAAAATACCTGTAAATGTGTAATTCTGGTAAGCAAATGCACCTCTAAGCCAGTAGAACTCATCAAACGGCAGTATTCATTGGTGGTATTCCAAAAAGGATTTTGTTACATCTAGACGCTTCTTTCCAGGTTCCTTTCTTTAAACATGATGCTTTTTTTTAAATATGAGTTTATTTTAAATCATAATTATTTTAAGTTGCCAACAAAATGGTTTGCTTAAATCGGCATCCAAAATCGTGTTTATACTCTCAAGTATTTCAATCTCTGCCTTATCATTGTATCTGTATTTTGTTACGGTAAATAGTTATAACGACATATATAATTATTTCCTTAAAAAAAATCGGAAATCGACGTTAAACGGACTTGTTCACATATTTTCATTTTGAAAATAACATTAAAAGATTGTACTTTCAAATGGTATCCTCTAGAAAATAAGTATAATGACATGGTGTAAATAATATAGACGAAAACAATGATCGAATCCGTTTTTTTCAAAAGCATAAGCTAGCGAGATACCTCTAAACAAACCAGTTTTTTTAATCAGACGTTAGTTTCACGCTTTGTCGGTTAAAATTTTAATATCGATGAAATTCCTTGCAAATGTATTAACTAAATGTGTTATTGGAAGATATGAGTGTCACAATTTATCAAAACTAGCATTATGCGATTAAGTAAAAGGTGAAGTTATGGATGCCTTACACGATTGTCCTCACATTGTCACGATAAATACGCAAGGATTTTTTCAATACAACAGCTACAAAAAAGTGTCATACTTATCATGTTGTCGCAACAAATGAAATTCCTTATTACTTTACAGCGTCCAACCTTTGGCGGACTGATCGGATTGAACATTTCATGCGTTCGGTATTCACACTCGACAGGATATTCTTAAGACGAATTGTTATTAAGTATAAAATCAATTTAAAACAGTGTTTCCACAAATGGTCAAGTTTATATAATGAAATATGCAAAATAAAATATTGTATAAAACATCTATGCAGACAGCAATACGTCTTACATGTAGTCGCAATCCGAGATGCATAGTCTGCAGTCCAAAACGATCCATTCAAGTGTAGTCCAGTCTGCAACAAGATGGAGCTAATACTTACTGGAGTGCCCCGTATATTGAGACAGTGTTGCATGGCAGAGATCCAACTCGTCGGTTGAAAATAACACGTGATACGAGCTGTAAAAGTTTAAATTGTTGCAAATATAGTTACATGTTTAGCAAATACACATTTATATCAATGATTAAAGTTAATACTAAAAACCCAGTTTAAACGTAAGGCATAAACAATAAATGAATAACAGTATGTCATATTTATTTTCAGAGTTTACATGTAGAATCGGAGCTTTAACGAAATATTTAAGTAACTATGAAAAAATGCCAAGTACTATACGAAGTAAAATTTCAACTTTTCACCATATTCGCGATAGATAATCAAATTTAAAATTTTGAAATCTTATTTATTTGACAAAAAAATGACTGTGATTTTATTTTACCATTTCTATTTTATTTTAGAGCATTCTCTTTCTCGTATTTAAATGCGTATACGTAAATATTCTGAATTTATAACTCATGGCTCATACACCTACCACTAACATCTACATAGGCCACTGCAACCAATACACAGCGAACACGTAAGTCCATATTACTTTCAACAGTATGATGCAGATTGGTAAACTTTCTATAACGTTGAAAATGAGATAGAAAAATGAAGCGAAAATTAAAAACGCTGCCAATACGGTAATGTATATGCCAGCGCTAAGCAGTTGATGTTTATTCATATGTGTGCTGGGTCATCGGCTAACAATGACAATAATCAAATTTATCATAAACGCTACTTTGATATCTGCCTTACATGACACTGAATTACATATCAGGTCAACATTGTTGTTATATTGGTAAATGTTAGCAGGTATGTCCTAATACTCGGAATTAACTATAAAGGCATCATTGTTTTGTAAAATTGGATCTAATTTAACAAAACTAACAATTTCATACCAAGATGTAATTCATTTTATACACAAGACGTAAAAAAGCAAAACCATATTAAACAAATATAAACCGCAATTACTCGTGACGTCATTAATAACACGTAAGACGTCAGACATCATAGTAATTTAGCATTAAAATAAAGCAAAATACTTGATATGATATTTCATTTTTTTGAGTGGGGACGTAGATAAACAGAATAACAAGTTACTGTCCTATGAAATTCGAAACTATATATATATATATATATATATATATATATATATATATATATATATATATATACACACATTTGATTATCGATATCGTCATATATTCAGGTTTCTTAAAATGTGTTCTGGGTCATCGGCTTACGATGACGATAATCAAATGTATATTCGCGAAAAGCTAAAGAACGACATGCTCATTGATGTGTGTACCTTTGCATCTGTTTCCCTGTTAATCATGTTTTTGAATACAAGAACACGTTTTCTTGTTCGAAATCATGGCTCAAATAGTGCAAAATTATGACAGTATTAGTTTACATGTGGTTTTAAACCCCGTATAAACACGTCGTAAGTAAAGAGCTATTTTCCGTAGGTTTGATAAACGCGCAATTCTCAAACATTAATATAGGGAGTTTGATCACAAGAATTTTACATGTATATTGTATTCATTACACAAAAACATGTTAGTATAACACAAATTTGGACATTTTGGTAACACATAGCACGTAAAATTGCAAACGCTTTTTTCCAACAGTAGTAAAGAACAGTTAATTCGCATACATGTATTGATCAAAATAACAAACTTAAGCAACGATTTTATATAGACACATTTGATAAGTCTTGATGAATGTCAATTGTGTTTATTGCATTCGTACACAAACAATCATGTAGTTTTAGATAACATGTTTACCTACCACCGATTGTCGGTTAAATAAAATCCATTGGTGTGTGTACCATTAAAATACAATAGTATTGAAACTTCAAGTACTTATTGATACATTATACTCCTCGAAAACATTCACTCAGGAGGGACAGCATACATTCGCCACCATTGTTCATACTCCCGTCTTCCCAGCCGGCATATTTTATTTTCCGTATTTTTTTTTAAACTAATAAATCAGTCGTTTTCAAGTTGCCAGTTATACAGACATATTCAGATCATTTGACTTAAGATATTAATTCGCTAATTATGTTACTAGTAGTTTGGTGTCGATGCCACACTTTCATAGACATGCTTCTTCTCTCCATCAGTTTTTATTTTATCGTTTATGTCAAACTTTGAGCCAGCATATTTTGATTCTCCGTTGTTTCTCATTTTGTCAAAGACACGAATATCATTCAACTCCTTTTGCCTACATTCGTGTCTGCTGATAAAATTAATTATCTTACAAAAGAAGACACTAATGTGTAAAATATGTATGTTCGCTTAAACAAATAGCTTAACGGAGATCATTTACATAGTGTTTTCTTTCTCATTAATGTTTTTGAATGTATTCAGGTCCTTGTGTCTAAGGGGAAATGAAAAAACGGGGGCTAGACAAACATGTTTAACTGAAGTTTTACTTAAATGTTCTGTGCCTTACTAATTACGTATGCACACTAATGGGGGATACTAATAACCGTTTCATTCATAATAATTTATCATTACGCAAACCTGAAGTATTTACATTCTTTTATGGACGCATACAATGAAAGAGGTAATTGTTAAAATGACCTCAATGCTTAGGCTTAAAAATAAACCTATGTAAAGAGCTGAACCTGTAAATGTATCGTAAAGGTATGAAAACAATATATGTTTATATGTTATCAACAATTTCATCAACATAAAATAGTTATAAACTTATTCACTAATTTACTAATTGTGCAGTTGCGATCGAATTAAGAAGATAACAATAATAAACAAAACTTATGATTTGAGTGTCAGATCCTTTTTTCTTATGATTGTAAACCACAAAAACGCCTATTTTTAAATTTAACGAAAGAATATTCTGATACATTTTTCACATACAAATTGTTTACTAACTTCACACGTGTTTAGACGTTGACTTCGTTTTTTTTTCTGGCCATAGAGTTTCCTAAACGTGTTAAAAATTAAAAAGAAAATATTTTATTGGCTTGTGGCACATGAGAAACAAAAAATAATATATGTGATAATGACACAATACGAGTAATTAAAGAAGGTGCTCTTTTTATTGATTGAAATTTACCTCGGACAAGAAAATTTTAAGCTGCGCAATTTCACTGTTATTATGGTATACTATGATTTACTAGTTTGAAGGGCTAGTTTAATTGAAAAGGGACTCGATCAAATATTTTATGTAATTAATATATATTATAAGCATATAATCAATAGTTTTTGTTTGGCCGAAACAAAAACCAGTTAACTTATAAGTAAGATCAATACAAAGGGGGCACGTATTTTGCCATAACGTCAGTGAATCAGCATCGTTAAATTCTGCATTTACATCGTTGATATTAACGAGTTAAATATATATATCTCCTTTTTTTAATCTTTTTTTTTATTTTTTTTTATTCAATATCATACATACAATGTAAACATGTATATGATCATACAATATAGTGATATACAAAGCAATAAAGTTCAGACATGTTTTACAAGATATGCTAATATATATTTATTTTTTTTAGAGAGAAAAGAAAAGCACAACAGAGTAATAGTTATGAAAAATGATGAGTTGTATAAAGTCGGAAGAAAGCATACTGGACTTGGGTTTTTTGTTTTATATTCACATTGATCTTGTCAGATTAAAAAATAAAAATTAAAAAATAAATAAATAAACAAAACTATTTTAGAGAGATAAACTAACATTAGGGTAAAATGTATACAAGTGGACAAAACATTATGAGAATTTAATCCGATTCCATTTTTGTTCAAAGATTTGTAATGTGTCATTACTGAGGGCTATTTCTTTCTCAATCTGGATTTTTAGTTTAAGACTATGGACAAAGCAATTAAAATTTGGTACTTGTTTTTTGTACTTCATGTTTAAGATAAAATATTTCATCAATATAACCATAAAATTCACAATATTATTACAGTCTATTGATTTGAATGAGTTAATTCCGAAACTTACATTTAAGAAAGATAGTTTAACGTTAAGTTGATGTTGTTCAAGAAAAGATATTAATTGATTCCAAATAGGCTGGATGTGTTTGCACTCCCAAAAAAGATGTTCTATAGTTTCAATGTTTTCACTGCAGAAGTCACACAGATTTGAGTTAGATAATTTGCATTTAAAGAGATATTTATTTGTAGCTATAATTCTATGGATGTATTTATATTGAAAATTTCTCAGTGTGCTTTCAATAGTTGCTTTATATGGCATGGTAAATATGTGTTTCCAATTAAGTTCATTTTCTTCAAAAAGGACTTGCCATTTATTTTGGATTTTGGAGTTTTCTGTAGGGTTTTTAATTTGTAGTGTGTAAAATATTTTATTTGTTTTGTTTTTTCTTCCAAGTATGTTTTCTACAAATGTTGTTTGAGTACATGGTGTATTATTTGTATTGATTTCAGATTTAATATGTATGGGTATGCTTTTGATTAGTGTGTAGTACTTCAGAAAATTATTTGAAGGTATTCCGTATATGTAGCATATATTATCAAAAGAGTAGAAATCCTTAATTATGTAGTCATATAATTGGTCGACATATTTAATGCTTCGTTCAAACCAGTCTTTATAGAAAAACGTCTTATTGTTTGAAGTTATGTCTTTATTGTTCCATAGAATTGTTTTACTGCTAGTTTGGGTTTCTAAGTTATGAGTGACATCATTCCACGCTGATAGAACATCAGACAGAAATATGTTTTCGTTTGCAATGTCATGTAAGATAGTATTGCTGATGTTACATTCAAAGATTAAGGAGTCACCATATTTTTTTAGGATTTTCTGGTAGAATAATTTCCATTTACTCGTATTGGTATTATCTAGGTATCTTTTAACCCAGCTGCATTTGATTGCATTCAAGAATGAGTCAATGTTCGTTAATTGAATACCTCCATTTTCTACAGATTATATTAACTGAGTTCTTTTCATTTTATCAGGTTTACCGTCCCATATGAAGTTAAATATTGCTGATTTTATATCGTTAATAACATTATTTGGTGGATTTGGGAGGACTGTTAAAACATATATCAATTTAGGAAGTGCAAACGTTTTCAATACTGTGTTTTTTCCGATTAGTGTAAGTTTACGATGATGCCATGATTTTTAGCAGTTTTTAAAATTCTGTAATTTAGGTAGTATGTTTTTAAGAACTGTATCCTTTTCATTATTTGTGAAAGTAATTCCTAACGTTGTATCTTCATCGGATGTCCAATTAAATTTCATTTCTTTTTTATATTGAACATTACTTTGTTTTAATTTACCTACTCGAAGCACAGTACATTTACTTTTGTTTAGTTTAAGACCCGATGTCATTCCGTAAAGGGTTAGCGACTCTATTAGGTTATGGAAAGAATCGTAATTGTCATTTAAAAAATAAGTTGCATCGTCAGCAAATAGGGATTGTTTGATTTCTTCGTCAGGTTCTAGTGATATGCCTTTTATGTGTTTATTTGATTGGATGTGATGTGATAGATACTCGATGCAAATAATAAATAGCGATGATGAGAGTGGACATCCTTGTCGAACCCCTCGTTCGATGTTAAAACTGTTCGAAAAGAAGCCATTATTAATAATTATACTGTTAATATCGGTATAGAATAGTTTGACCCATTGAATGAGACTTGCACCAAAGTTCATATTTTCTAAGCAAGAGAACATAAATGAATGATCAAGCGAATCGAATGCCTTTTCAAAGTCTGCAAAGAATATTAGACCAGGATTATTTGAATTGTTGAAATAGTTTATGCATTCTTGGATAAGACGAACGTTTTCACCCATGTAACGTCCTTTTATGAAACCAGATTGAGATTTTGAAATGATTGATGGTAATATTTTTTTTATTCTGTTTGCTATACTTTAAGTTGCAATTTTATAATCATTGTTTAGTAAACTAATCGGGCGCCAGTTTGCTAAGGATTCTAAGTTTTTTCCGGGTTTTGGAATAAGTGATATAATACCTTGTTTTTGTAGCGTAGTTAAGTTTTCGTTGTTAAATGAATAGTTAAGTGAATTAATTAGATGTGCTTTTATATCATTCCAGAATATTTTATAAAATTCGATTGTGATGCCATCAGATCCTGGGCTTTTGTTATTTTGCATTTCTTTTAGAGCTAATCCACATTCATATTCATTAAGCAATCCGTCGCACAATTGTTTTTCCTCCTGGTTTAAAGCGTGATGTGTATTTTTAAAAAGAGTGTTATTTTCAACCTTTTTTCGTTTATAGAGGGTTTCGAAAAATAAACGTTGTTCTTCTAGTATTTGAGTTCTGTTTGTTATATCTTTGCCATTGACTACTAATTTGTGTACAGTTTTTTGTTCACTTCTACGTTTTTCAATGTTTGCGAAATATTTTGTATTTTTTTCATTGTGTTCAACATGCTGTGCACGCGCTCTTAGTATTATTCCATTGAGATGTGTATGATAAATTCCATCTAATATTTGTTTTTTTAAAGTTATTTCATTTTCAATGTCGGTGGTATCATTTGTGTTTGTTTGATGCAATTGTTTTTCAAGTGTTTCAATGGTTTTGATGGTTTCATTTTCAAGTTTGTGTGTTTCTTTTTGTTTAAATGATGTGTATCTAATTGTTTTGTTACGTATATTTCCTTTAATTACTTCCCATAAGGTGTTTGGGTTTGCATCTTTATTATTTTGAACTGTATTTAATATTTCCTGTTTTATTTGTGTTTGATATTGTGTATCTAATAAGATGCTGTTGTTAATTTTAAAGTATCCTGGGCCTCTTTCAGGTTGTATATTGTGCAGTTTAAGTTCAACTAGAGAGTGGTCAGTCATAAACCCTGGTTTTATGTTACATGTGTCAATTATGTTGCAAAGTGATTCAGATATTAAAAAATAGTCTAATCTACAAAATATTGTTGGTTTTGTGTTTGCGTGCCAGGTGAATTTGCTTTCGTTTGGGTAGATTGTACGCCAGATATCTATCATATTGTAGTTTTCAATTACGTTGTTTAAAATGTTTCTATTTTTAGTATGAGTATAAAGGTTTCCATTCTTTTTATCTAATAATGGGTTCAGGACAGTATTGAAATCACCACCGATTATAATATTTTTATCTTGGTTATTGATTATAAAGGATTGTAATGTTTCGTAAAATGTGGAATCGTCTATGTTAGGGCCGTAGACGTTGATTAATGTTATTTGTGTTTCGTGTATTTTGATATCTATACTTGCTTGTCTGCCAATTATTATTTCCTTAAAGTTATCGACTGTGACACCTATTTTATTTTTTATCAGAAAGGCAATGCCTTGTTTATTTGTATGTTCTCCACTGAGATAAATTTCTCCGTCCCATTCATCTTTTAAGGTTTGTGCTAAAGTATGTGTCAAGTGACTTTCTTGTAAAAGGCATATACTATATTTATTGTCGTCCAACCATTTGAAGATTTTAATGCGTTTGTCTTTGTTGTTTAGCCCTTTAGCATTTAAAGTACATAATTTAATCATTTAAAAAGGTGGAGGGTGATGTTAATGATAGTTTGTGTGTGCTTGTCCAGTTAGTTTCTTTTTTTAAACATATCCAGTTGGTCTCTATTATAAGACATAAGATGTTTACACATACGAGCAAAAATAGAAAACAAAAATTAGGGATACAAACAGATGAATATTCCATAGAAAGAAGAAGTAAAAAGAAATAATGGATAATGTATAATGGATCTCTCCTATTAAGATGAGAGAGTTGTGTTAAAAACGAGTTTAAAGACATGAATAACATGTATAATAAAAAAATAGTGCGTGGTCGTTAGTTTTTGTATAAATGAAATATTTATAAAAAAAGGAATATAATTAGCTCATGAGTGTAAATATGTATATATATACATATACATATACATATATACACATACACATATATACTTCATGTTCAATGTGAGTGTATTATTTCTTTTGCGTGGTTTGTTACTTTTGTCATTTTTTCTTTTCTATTAGTCATTAAGCTCAACTTATATGGATGTCTATCTATGGATGCAAACGTATAAAAATTCCAGAAAAGCGTACGTGCATTCGTT
>NC_068362.1:52395266-52457766 GCF_020536995.1 Dreissena polymorpha
AAAATCACCAGTGCAGATTTTTTTAATCTTGACCCGTATTTTTTATTTTGATGCAATACGAGTTTGACCGATCCTTAGCTTTTCCGCTGCACAATACAAAAAATAAACATCAAATTTAAAGATATCAAAGATTTAAAACATATTGAACATCATTTTAAATATATGATGATCGAGCAATTAAATGGTGTTAATTTTATAAGAGAGGTAACACTATAAAGCCTAAATCCACGTATTAATTAATTTGCTGCTGTTATTGACCTGATGACGAGGAAGCATGTTTATAAAATTATAATATCTGTTGATGTATTCTCGTTGATTGACATTATTGTTGATTTTATTGTTTCTGTTTTGTGTGAAACAAACGTTGATGGGTGATTTGAGGAAAGCTGCTTTGTTATAATAGTAGATCCACAAGCTGAAAAAATTAAGTACGTCACCATCGAATCGGTTAATAAACAGAATTCTGTCATTAAAACACTAATTTTCACGATTCTCTACTAGCAATATAATGTATCATTAAAAACAGTCATCTTTTATTTGATGAACCTTACTTTTGTGAATATCATAAACATTCGAAAAACATTCGTAAACGTATGCAGGTATCTTGTGGAATACGTAAACGTTTAACAAGAATAAAACAACTGTTTCTGTCATTTTTGTCGAGATTTGTATCCAATGTATCGTTTTTATGATAATGTTAGTGAAATTAACATACGGAAAACATAAAATTTATTTTATTTAAGTGAAGAGGTACCTGAAAGATCACTTCCGGTGTAATTCTCTGAAATTTAAGAACGTCGAATACATGTATATGTTTTTATACCTATACTTGCATTTAGTCCAGCAGGACAGAACGGAACAGAACAGGTATACATAGATACAACATGGGAAAATATTATCAAAGACATTTAATAAATAAGACACATGTAAGGTTCCGGTCTCAATATTTAACAATAATTTGTTGATTTGATGAACATAAATTAAAATGTTAAATATATTTCAGTACAGATAGATGACATAATCTTGTAAATATATGAATGGGTTTATATTTCTGCAAAGAATGTAATTGAAAGTGTTATATATCATAAATGTATATTTTAATCATTATGATTAAAAAACACCAAGCGTGTACGAATTATACAATCACATATATAATCAAAACATGACTGACATGATGTGGGCATACTTTGGGAGTTCTTTGTAACATAGTGTTTGATTATATTAATAGTTTATCTTCAAATACTGAACGTTAATATTTAATATTTAATATTATACCTATATTTTCTGCATTTTACAATTATTTATATTTACGGTCCTCAACGACTTTACAATTAGAATACTGCGAAGTTTCACAGTCACTAAAAACCGTGAAGTTTAAATTGACGTCCAGTATCACACATCGGTAAATGTTTCGCAGACTGCCACCTTCAAATGCGACAAACAAGCTGTTAATTTAATGTAATATGACTCATCTTACATAATTCAAAATTGCTGAAGACTTTAAGAAAAGTTCATGCACAGGTAAAGTTAAAATTGCATTTGAACAAATACATGTTAAAATATTGTGGTGGCTTTATGTAATAATATAATCACATACAGAAGAGCGTTGATCTACTTGTTTGATTTGTTAATGTTGATGAATTTTTTTCTTATTTTCTACCACAGCCGAATCTGTAAATCTTGCACACCACGTGTTGTATTGCATTACAATAGCTTTTATCAATTAAGTTTATATTACCTGTAAATACGTACTTCTTGTAGCCAAATGCAGTTCTAAGCCAGTAATATCAAATGGGCAGTTGTTCTGGTGTTGTTCAATATGTTTCGTTACATTTGTGCGCTTCTTGTCAGGTCCTATTATTTACTCACGGTTCTAATCTTAATATTATGTGTTTATTGTATTTGGATGATGCAATGCATTAAGATTTTGCTTTTTTAAGGTAGAGCACTAGATTAACTTATGGTTAAATAATCCCCCACTGTATAGGGTTACAGTAAATACTATTAACGCAAGGGTCTGGGCATTTTAAGCTAAGTAACATTAGACATATGTTAGACATATGACGTTGTTATTTGTTTTATGATAGATAAAAATAATGAAATTTACATAAAAGTGTTGGACTATATGGTTAAAATTAAATCAGCGATATTGCATATGTGATTGTTTTTCAAACTGTGGAGTGAACTCGAATAGCGCGATGTTTTAAATTAAGTGTTCTATTCAACAATTAACGAACAGAGTACACTATCAGTGACCCGAAAGAGCAGCCCAAGTCGTCTAAAATATTGTTCGGGCCTACGAAAATCGGAAGCTTATTGTCCCGACGGTCGAGTGTGAATCGTGTTGAGCTTTCAAATGCAAAAGTTGCTCTTAAATTATTGTGTAATATGTCCCTTGTGTGCATCCTTTTAGTTTTTTCCTCGCACGTAATCAAGTAATGCCGATATGTGTCGTCTTGAACGATTGGTTCAATACACGGAAAATAATCATTGTTTTTTCGTTCGTAACGTATTTTTTTCGGAAATTTTCGTCAGCATCAGAGTATTCATGAGGTTTGATATTGTCATTATTTTTATTTAATCTTGAAGTATTATTTTGTTTTGAAACTCAGATAGGAAACAGCTTACTACACACCAGGATTAAAGATATGACCCCAAATACACGTCCAGTTAGACTACATTGGTCGTTTTCGGCTCGGATACAACTTTAAAGTACCGGGTATTTATAAGTATACTACAATGTGCCGCAGGTAAGGAAAATACGCTCCAAGGCACCCGGCCATACTCTGCGGTACTTTTGAGTATATTGCCCGTACTCTGGGTAATTTGTAGAATACTTAAGAGTGCCAGGTGTAATTTTAAGTAGTACCTGAGCCGACAATGACAAACCAGCTGGAGTGATAGTCAGACATCGAGACATCTCTTGTTCTTGAAATGGTTTACTGATTACAAATTCATCTTGGTTGGGTTACAATTCTTGCTTGAAACATTAAAATAATCGGTGTAAAGCAATGCCAGTAAATGTAAATGAATGCCCACTTGGAATTTGTGAAAGAGTCAAACATAAAAGGTGATCTTAGTGTCCAATCAAATTAAATTGACTTAATTCTATGACTTGACAAGATGACAATGATATCAATATTTCTGATAATTTTGTTTTTAATTTACTGCCAGCTTTTCCCAAGAATTAAACAAAAAACCAAACGTTACTGTATATTGTATTATAAATTTCGCGGCTATGAAAACCCATTCTGGCCTTCAACTTTTCTACGGCTGGAAGCCCGACTGACCAATGCTCTAAACACTATTTTGAATACTGGGACTGTATGCAATATTTTACTTATATTTGGTACACACCCACTTTCCACACATTGTAAGCATGGTGCGATTTGTTTTCATTTAAAATTGTTTGAAATACGGTATCAGTTAAAATGCATATGGGACCGCATTCCTTAACAACACTGCTTATCTTACTACAAACATGATAACTTAAGTTGAATGTATAAAAATGGATTTCATTCAGAGCTTTAACAAATGAACCACGTTAAAGGAACAACAACAACCTTTGGTCATCACAAGCATTTCTTAATGTGTAAGAAAGCAAACATAATCGAAGCACTCAATTATGTTAAGGAATTAACGAACTGATGAAACAGAGATAACACAGATCAAGTTTCACTCTTTCCTGAAATATTTTGCCTAAATAGGCTTTTTTAAATGTTGTTTATACAAATTGGCTACATTTTCTTTCTATCTCTCAAAAAAAACAATTGTATATTGACATCAATGTTTGTGTTTTGTTTAGAACGAAAATGTAGCCAATTTGAAAAAACAAACTTTGAAAAAGCCTATTTAGGCGAAATATATAAAGATAGAGTGAAACTTGTTCTGTGTTAATTTATATTTACCCCTACTTGATACGAAACTGAGAAACAGAGATAATTTAAAGTTATTGATAAAACATCTATTGCGACATTTTGGATTACAGAGAGGGATTAGATATATCATATACCTTTAGTTATAAGGTACCAATATATTATTTTAGACATTATAGAAAATATTTTACAGCTGATAACTCATATATCTCAGTTGCAACAAAAATACTAAAAAAAATTCTTTTTTATTTTGCTACGTTATATCTCCTTTATAAAAAAATTCTTAATGGTAGTGGTCATTTTAATTATTGTATTAATACAACTACGTCCACAGCATGTTTAATAATAACAGTTCATTGTTAATCGACTTGATGCCGATTATGTATAGTCTTGGCTGCACAAGCGGGCTTAATTCTCATATTTTTATTACTTTGATTTTTTTTCATATTCAGTTTATGCTTTGAAATTGATTACAAATACGTGTCAATGACATTATTAATTAGTTGTGACACTAAAGTTGCAAACCGTCAATGACTTATAATTCATAACATATACTACTAACATACAGATCCTCAATAAACTCACTAATAATAATGTTCGTTAAAGTAAAAAAGAAATGACACTTAATCTATGTAAAGTTATATAGCCAACACACAAATATGGCCAAATAACATCATTCAACGTATGGAGCAAAGAAACTCGAGATAACTAAAACACTTGTTGTTATCCGGCTTTCCTTATATTTTGGTGATCACAATTTTTGCCCGGCATATAGAGATGTAAGGTTCGTGTCTTCGTGTACTTGAATATATTCGACAAGTTGAAGAAATACGAGTCGAAAAAAGTCAAGTGCAAAAATACACGCAGATAATATTATCGTTATCTTGCAATAGCTTTTTATGGATGAGGCAACTAAAATAGTATCGCTTAAGTGTAAAAAGCAATACCGAAAACAGATGCAATTAACTAAATTAACCTTAAGTAGAAATATCAAAGTTATTTGTTATCTATACTGGTTTTGCCCCTCGAAATGGTTTTAACAATTCAATGCAAAAGCAGATTAATGAGACAAATGCTTAATGCTTTGATTAAAATGTAATCATTATTCAGAAAGTTTCACACTTAAGTAAAATACTTAAAGTTTAGTTTAGGCTTTAATTCTCGATTCAAATATATAAATTACAAGACCCCAAAAAAGTCTACCATTCAAATTAAGAAAGTGTCGGTGTTCATTGTTATTGTAAACAATGTCTATCTAGTCTATCGTAATAATTCATTCCTTCTTGCGTCTGCTGTTTTTGAGAACACGAAGCGACGTCGTATGCGTCATCGTGATCATGGCTACCAAGATGACTATACACGTTCATGTTGATCGGATCCGGTTTGTCAGAGGAATTAACATCATCATACTCGTCACTCATTACAACCGCGTTTTCAGCTTTTATAACCATGGATTGACGAGCAAAACCGATGTTATTTGCCTTTATTGACTCTAAATCCACATTATCCTTTGTGTGCTTCGTATTACTTTATTATAAGCATTAAGGTCAGCAAATTCATTTTCAATATCCTTAACTCCATGAAGGTTTATGTCGTTTATCTGCTGCCGCTTTGGAACTGTGTTCTCATAACTTTCATTTGTGTGCTCAGGTTTTCTAGGCGTCTCATTTTGGTAGCTGACGTCATACACTACGTTCACGCGAACGGAAACTTGCGAACTATCGGGTTTACGCCTATATCTGAAGTATATTCAGTTTAATACACAAACTATTATTTCACTTCTTGCCTTCTGGAACTCATTTAAATCTTTTTTGTAATTTTAATAGTTTAGTAAAGCTTGTATATTTATCAGAATTTCATATTAAGAAAACGTCATGTATTTACCTTCTTTTATAAATGCAAACGCCAATGGTGGTAATTAAAACGATGACCACAATGCTTATGCTAACACCTAAACCGATGCCAAGTGCGGAACCTGAAAAGTAATGCATAAGAAACATGAATGTAAATATATTATCATCAATCAGATACATGACCGATAATATATTTACATTTTTTTAAATATGGTTTTAAATGACAAAAGCCGAAGTTTTTTTTCAATTTAACGTAAATGTATTTTTCAAATGGTTTACTGAGTTAACATGCCATTAGACGTTGATGGCGTTTTTCTTGAGATTAGTCAATGCTTGTAAGTGAACAAATAAAAACGGTTAATCACGTGTTTTGACTTGTTAAAGATAAAAAAAATTTGCAATGGGTGTTCCGCATGATGAACAAAGCATAATTTGCTATAATGACATAATAAGTAAGTGTAATTTAAGTTCATGAACATTTTTTGAATGTTAATGTCCGACTAGACCATATAATGTCATTTATGTTCACTACGATTCAGATAATTATAAATCTGCCTCTGTCTTTAATTTATTTTGTTTTTTTTCTCTTAAGTGATCCATTTTTTTTGTCAATCGTAACGAACACAAATGAAACAATTCAATTATGTTAAAGCATAAAAACACTTTATAATTTATAATTGAGTCTCTTTAAGCGTATGAGTACTCTTATAAAATGGTATTTACAGTATTTATATGTCCGTAAAGTTATTTCACTCCCTTAGTGGCACTGTTGTTCCTGTTTTGAAATCTATTTCAAAAACGGTAATTATGACTGTGCTAATCAGTGAAAAATAAATTGTTTTTAACTTAAAAGTCTTAAAAAAAACTTTTTTTCATATATCGCTCATTATATTCATTTAGTTCATGGAATGTTACCGAAAAACTACAAGAAAGTAACGTTCGTAACAAATCAAAGAATGTAATTGCCTGTAACATGTTTATCAGAGATTTACCATCCTACAACTAGGCGCATGCATTGTTTATATCAACGATGTAAACAGCTTACCACATTTTAAATGCATTTCCTTTTTTAAACCGAGACCGCGTACTTCTTAGATTCTATGTTATACAAGTTTGACGGATCCTTTACCGCGCTCATTACAAAAATAAAACTATAAATGAGCACACAGAAGATAAATGGCTTGCAGAATATCATTTTGAATATATGATTAATTACTATAAAAAGGTTGCAAGTATTAAAAGTGAGGTAATTTATTAGTCCTTCGTGTTCGTATTAATTTCTGTGCTGCTGCTATATTACCTGATGAACTAGAAGCATTGTTACAAACTACAGATTCTGTCGCTGTATTCTCGTTGATGAACATAATTGTTGCTGTTAATATTTCTGTGTTAGTTGCACTTTTGTTCCTGTTTTAAAGTACATTATCAACAATGACAATTATGAATGCGTCAATCAGTGAACAAGTGCCTTAAGCTAAAATATCTAAAATATCAACGTTTCTTCATCTATCGGTCATGTACTTTTTTGTTCACAAGTCATGCAACATGGAACTGTCATGCAGAGTAACTAAAGATAGTGGCGTACCACCTAAGCAATCAAAGAGTGTTATGATCGTTAAATCTTTAGCAGAGTTTAAGTGTTGCACATACATTATTTCAATCAATGATGTAAATATATTATTACATTTTAAATAAATCTCCTTTTAAATGAACACCCGTACTTTTTTCTTTCGATGCAATAAAAATTTGACCGATAATTAGACTTTCACTCTAACAATACAAACAAAAATTATTAAATATACATATCAAAGATAAAAAGCATAAAGAATTTAAATATATGAATAATGACTGTTGAAATGATGTTAGTTTTATAAGTGATGTAGTATGTACATCCTACATATACGTTTTCTTCTTGCTCGACTGCTGCTATTTTACCTGATGAACTTGTAGCTTTACTACGAACTATTAATTCTGTGGATGAATTTTCGTTGATTGATATCATTGTTGTTGTAAATGATTCTGTTGTTCGTTGCACTGTTGTTCTTGGTTTGAAATCTATTACAAAAGCATGAGTTCAAACAATTAACAAGTGTCTGCAACTAAAAATGTCGCAAATTAACATTTATCGTTCGTGTTATTTTGTCCAGAAGTAATGACATGTGACACGGTTAGGCAGTGTAACTGAAGAACTGTAAGATAGTTTTGCACCTTAGCAATCAAGTTATGCACAGATATTGTCTTTATCAACGATGAAAAAAATCTACGGTATTTTAATAATAAACCTTTTTTTTTAAATCTTGGCACATACTTTTTCATTTGATACAGTACAAGATCTACCAATCATAAGGTTACGCGTGGACAAAAAAAACTACAAATATATAATAAACATATCGAAGATAAAAAGTATATAAAAAGAACATCAAATAATATCAATTTAAAGATAAGATTAGTGAGTATCAACATAGTGTTAGTTTTGTATTTAGTGAGATAATATGTCAATCATATCTATCATTGCCCTGCTGCTTTTGTACCTAATGAACTGGAACGTTCGTTACGATATACAGATTCTGTCGATATATCCCCGTTGATTGACATGCTCGTTGTTGTTAATGTTTCTGTTTTGTGTGAAACAAACGTTGGTGGGTTATTTAAGGAAGGCTGCTTTGTTATAATAGTCGATTCACACACTGAAACAATACAGTACTTCATGATTGGAAACATGATCATTCTTAACATTTTTCATGTATTTGATCTATCACTTTGGTGTAGATATTTCACCCAAAGTTATTATTGCATATGATTTGTAGCCCTTTTACAAGAAGTAATAAAACAGCTTCTGTTACTTTTGAAAAAATTTAATCGAGTGTATGTTTTAATGTAAGTGAATTTACATACGATAAACATAAATTTTGCAACTATTATTTTATCAAAGCAAAGAGATACCTGAAAGATAGTCCCAGCTGTAGTTCTCTGCAAATTTATAAACATATATATTAATATTTATTATATATGTATTTTTACCCATTATGGCCTTTGGTACAGCATGAAAACATACATTAAACTGTTTAACTGTATACCTGTACAGATACATTACACAATATTATGCATATGCTCTTAAGTTTCTATTGGTGCAATTGAACGTGTTGTAATTATGCGAATACGGCTTTAAATATAAATATAATATATATATATTATAAAACAAAGTGTCCTTAAGATAAAAAAAATATGACAAGCGTATACGATCTGTACAATCAAATATCTCTGACATCATGTAGGCATACTAGAGACTTTGTTTGATGATATCAATAATGTTTTATTGAATACTGACTTTAAGGTTCTCACCAACTTCACAAAAAGAATACTGCAAAGTGAAACAGTTACTGACGAACTGAACTGTTCCATTAACGTACAGCATCCCACATCGGTCAATTGTTCTTTCACTGTAACCTTGAAACATAAAACATACTTGTGTCTAAAGCTGTGTCTGTCATTAAACGTATTTTATAAGATACAAACTCGCTGTTTAATAATAGGAAGTGCATGCACATGTCAACTTTATGTACCTTTGTGTAAGAATTGCAAAAGTCGGTATGAAAACTTAATATCTCAGAATTTAAGAATAGACACGTATAGATGTATACTCCTACATAAAGAGTGCTTTATATTGAATAATTAAATGTTAATGTTACAAACATGTACCTTAAATGTACCAGCATTAAATTTGCGTCATAACAAACAAATGCCGGAAATTGTTATTCCTCTTTGCAATACAAATAACAACTATAACTGAGTGTGGGTCTTCTTTTGTAAAGGCTAAGTGTCTCGGATTACATAGAGGTTATATCCATAGTATCCTCATATGTACAACATGCAGATCACGTATTTTTTATTGCAGTAGAATTTTCATCAAACGAGCTCCAACATACCTGTTAACACGTAATTTTGGTATTCTATTCTAAGCAAGTAATCACCAACAGGTACTTCTGCTGCTGCTGGGTATGTTTCGTTGCATTCGGAGGCTTCTTTCCAAGTTCCAGTCTTTACAGTCGGTTCTAATTTGTGATTGATCTTCATTTTAAATGTATATTACAATTCATTGATGTTGCACCTCTTTTTTAAGTGAACAACTAGAATTACATATTGATTAATTGTTCCCCAATTTGTTATTTATACACTTAACTACTTATATCTACTAAAACAGTTCAACCCATGGCTTGTCATTTGTATCTGTTTTCGGTAACGGTAAAGACTATTTACGTTAAAATGTTTACTTCTTTCTTAATTATTTTCAGGAATCGCCGTTAAAGAGATTTGTTCACAGATTTTCCCTTTTGAAATGTCATGAAAAGAATAAACTTACAAACTGTATTATTTAGAATAGCTTGAAAAATATCAAAAACGATGAAACATAAAAAACCTATGCCTCGTTTGAGGCACGACCCGGAACTTCAAGAAGCAAAATGAAGCGTGCTACGTCTTCACGACGCCGACTTTTTATATTGAATGGTAGTTCAACTCTATATTGGTTATTATACATATTTTTTTCTATTTTTTGCGATTTCGATACATAATTTAAAAAACATGTGTTTTAAACAATTTTCATAGAAAGGATGGTTATTTTGCTTGGTAGATCAAATTTCTTTTTTTATTTTGTATCAATGAAATATTTAAAATTGTCATTGTGTCAATATGTTAGCAAATCATATAAATGTTACACTTATATCTCCCAAAATTATGTTTGTCAAAATAAGCCTATGTAACACATCTTTCTTTTTCAACAGTGAATATTGTATTAACTTAATGTGTTATTGGAAGACATGCGTGTCGCAATTAATAAAAACTAGCATGGTGCGAAGAAGTAGACATTCCAGTATGCAAAATTTGATTTTATGATTACCGAAAACACGCACAAGCGGAACAATGAACAAGCAAATTCGTTAAATTGATATCCCCCGCCAATATGTTATATTTGACACTCAAAAAAGCAATTTTTCAAGATACAAAGGGCCATTACTCCGTTATTAACAGATGGTGTACAATGCAATTTGGCGTGCATCATCCTAGTATCCATATATATACTCATAACAAGTTTCAATGAAAGCCTTCAAAGCACTTCCAAGATATGACTCCGGACGGACGGAAAGACGGACGGAAAGACGGATGGAAAGATGGACGGACGGACAACGCCAAACCAACATCCCTCCGCCGATGGCGGGAGATAAAAAAAGAATAGTTCAACAGTTTAAAACAGTTATCATACGTGTCATGTTGTGGTCGCGACAAAAGTAATGCTTTATTTCGTCACAATTTCCTGACTTTGTCTGACTGATCTGATTGCCTGCGCCTTTAGTTCGGTATTCACACTCGACCGGAGGACCTGATCAACGTATTGTTAGTAAGTATAGCATGCATTTTCAACAGTTACTTTGATACATTTTAATGTATAAAATGAAATATTCAAACAAAGCAATATTCTTTAAGCTCGTAAATACAGATGAAGAACAACAATCTTACCTGCAGTCCCAGTCCTTGATGAATAGTCTGCAGTCAAAAACGATCCATTCAAATGTAGTCTTGTCAGCGACAATACTGTGCTATTACCTACTAGTGTGCCCCTTAGATGTAGGCATTGTGCCATAGCATAAAACCAACTTTGCGGATGGAAGTTACAATTGATACGAGCTGTAAGAGTTCAAATTCTGTTCGTGTAGTTAAATAATAACAAATCCGCAGTAACCTTTGAACAGCAAATGATGTTTGTCAAATTTTAAAATAAATGTTTAACAAAGATATTTCATACTTATTTTTAAAACCCATTTTGAATATTGAGTAAATAAAGGAAATTGATAACCGTAGGCCATATTGATTTTCTGAGTTAACCTGTAGAATCTGTGCATCAAAACATATTTAAATATTAACTATGAAACCAGGTCGTTTCCATGTCCATGTGCAATTTCGACTTTTCACCTTATTCGCGATAAAGAGAATACTATTTTAGTGTGATTTATCCCACTCGTCTGAGAAAGGCTTACAAGGCTCGGCAAGCCTCGCCATGTAAACCTTTCTTCACTCGTGGGATATATTTAAGTACACAATCACACTAACATAGTATTCTATTTATCCTATCCTTCATTCCTATAGTTTCGTGAATGTGTATTAATTCGTGAATTTTTTTATGACGTAATTTTAAAGCCGTCCCCGTGCACTGCACGCGTCCGAATTCGATACAGTTACAACCCGAATATTTTTCACTGTCAACAAAATCCAAAAAATTAGGACAAAGAAGGTAAGTAGTTGTGTTTTCACCATAATAATTAAACACACAATGTACACAAACACCAAATAAATGAAAAAAAATCACCTTTTAAGTAAAATATCTCCAATATGTACGTTTTCGAATAATCCGGGTTCCTGTACTCGTATTTGTCAAGGTCATTTTACTGTACATTATCGACTCATATCGGCGTTGTCATATTATAGAGGCCCATAAATCAATTAAAATCTCATTAACACCACGCGGATTTTTTAACGTTGTAGGCCAATCCTCAGAGATACCATGGCGGGTATAGAGCATACGACCCCGATATTCTGCTTAAAGCAGTAGATGATGTTAAGATGAAAAAACTATCTGTTCGTCGAGTGGCACTTCAATATTCCATCCCCTATCAAACATTAAGAGATAGGATAAGCGGACGTGTAGATCCCAACAAGTTTCTGAAGGAGACAATTTTTACACATGACGAAGAGTTAGGCCTCGTTGAGCATGCTGAAAATTACGCAAGGTTTGGCTATGGGTTAAGCAATACAGCCATGCAGAAGTTGGGTGGTGAATTGGCGCACAACCTAGGGAAGCGTGATTCGGAAAAACCACTAAGCGACTGTTGGCTGTATGGATTCCTTAAACGGTGGGAATCAAGGATCTCTACCCTCAAACCATCAGCGCTGGAGTCCAACAGGGCAAAATACTCAACCCCAGAGGTTGTTGAGCAGTTCTTCAACAATCTAGAGGCGTCTGTGGCGGAATACGGGTTACAAGAGAGGCCGGACTGCATTTTTAATCTCGATGAAACCGGAATCTCCCCAGAGCATCGCCCCCCTAATATAATCGCTCCTGTGCATGAAAAGGCACAGGCAGTAACATCACCACGCTCAGCGATAACAACGCTGATCGCATCCGCCAGTGCGTCTGGAAATCACCTTCCGCCATATTTAATATTTAAAGGTTGATAATAATACAATTAAAAAACGAATATGAAACTATTTTACGAACAATATCACCAACATTAGTTCAATTCTAACTTCATAAAACTTCTTAAACACGTAATATAACAGTATACATTCAGTTAGCCCAATTAGTAAATTAATAAAATCATTTAATACATGAGAATATGCTTTCATTAGTTAAGTGTTACAATCAGTAAATAAGATCAGATTTAATCAATTCAATTAAAACATAAATTATGATAATTCAAATGTTGATATCTTTCATAAATGTAGGGAAGAGAACCAATGAAAATCTGGCGAAAGACCTGACGCCAGGTGCGAAAGTCACAATGTCTGAAACAGGGTGGTCAACGACCTCGACATTCAAGGACTACCTTGAAAATCATTTCTTGAAAAATATCAATAGGGGTGATGGCAGTCAACCCGTGATCTTATTACTCGACGGACACACAACGCACACGTCAACGGAGATGATGAAATGGACCCGCGAGAGAAAAATTCATCTGTTCTGCTTGCCAGCGCATACTTCTCATATCCTTCAACCGCTTGACGTAGGTGTGTTTGGTCCTTTCAAACGATTCTACTACAGCGAATGTGCTTCGTACATGAAGACCAACCCCAGGAAAGTGGTAACGAAGTATGAAGTTGCTGGAATGGCTTGCAGCGCTTACCTGAAGGCACTAAGCCCTTGGAACATCGTGTCAGCCTTCAGGAAGGCCGGTGTGTACCCACTAAACAAGAATGCAGTGCCTTCAGAAAAGCTCGTGCCATGCGAGTCATTCCGAGACTCGACACCTCTTCAGAAGTTACAAGCAGTACGGGCTGGCAAGCAGGCAGTTGAAGAGTATCTCCGGGCAAAAACAGAGTCACCAACCCCTACCACATGCAGATGCCAAAAGAAGATGTCGGCGAAACCAAAACCTGGCGGGAAATTGATAACAAGTGATGCCTACATCGAAGAGGGTGAGATGTACGACGCCAAGAAAAATGCCAATGCCGTCACATCTCAAAGCCAGATGATGTGTAACAGCCCGATGCCGTCAACAAGTGGCATACAAAAGTTGCACGCCAACATTGTTAGAGAAGACTCTGATACCGAATCGGACACGGACGAATCCGAAAACTGTTGTGTATGTGCAAAATTTAGTCCAACAAATCTGGGCACGAGGCCGCACATAAAAATCGTAAATTGGGGGCAGTGCGACGAGTGTGGGCATTGGGTCCACCTTTCCTTCTGCCATACAAAGTCGGTGCTGCGAAGAGGAGACAGTTTCCTTTGCCCACACTGCTGTTAAAATAGAAATTTGTTTTACACCGTTTATTTATGTTATGCATTCGTTAATAATTGTTAAATCGTTCAATGCTGACCATTTATGATTCATAACATCCGCTTGAATGTATCATTTGAATGCGTTCAATGTTCATACTTAATACGTTATTTGTTGAATAATTTCATTATGTATAAAGGATAAAGTAATTGCAAGATAGAGAAATGAAAGACTCTGCGTTTGTCTCAGCAATTTCCCCACACAGAGCCTCACAGTAGAGCGCGTGCGTTCGACCAATCGAATTCACGAACCTATAGGAAAACGTCTAGCAGATATTGACTTCCAGCTGTCAACTTCAACATGTAAGTTTTTTGATGTTACGCATGTTTGTTGACGATTTTTTTCATTGTTATATGAAGCATGGATATTTTCCTTTTTAAATCTCACATGTTTTTAATAATGCAGACGTTTATTGTACGCATGCGCGAGTTTGAATGCGTAGGTGGCCGAACCAACAGGAAAAGTGGCTACAATATTTTTTTATGTAATTTATTTCTGATGTAATAAAAATAGTAGTCTTTAATTTATAAAATAGAAGCAAAAACACATTAAAATAGCTGAATCTAACATTGCGTAGAAATTTTAATTGTGATCTTTCCCGCTTACGGAACTCGAAATAGTCCTTAACAATTCCACGCAAAAGAAGAGTAACGAGACAAAATATCGCTATACGCCTCGATTCAAATTTAATCAGCGTTCCAAATATAACACATTCAAGTAGAACACAGACGGTTGTGTTCAAACTACAATTCTGGTTTCATCACTGCAAAATACCGAAAACAAAAATGGCTGCCATTTTGAAATTTACAAAATGTGAAGAAACCTACCTGAAGTTGTGTAGATCTACTAACAATGTTTATTTATGTTAAGTATTGCTTCCATGACGAGTTAAAATTTTGGACACATTTCTTCATCGCCATCCATCTTTTCCATTTTAACGCACTGGATGCAAGCAATTCTTTGTGAATAGACATTCTTTGATCGACTGACAAAGGAACGACTTATTCATCAAAGAAATTACCCTTTTAACTCAACATCGATTTCCTTCAAACAGTTAAATAACAATTCACTGATACCTTTCTTGAATTTAATCCATCAATTGTTCAACAAAACATCGCATTATTTGAGTACATTCGACATTTTAACGAAATCGAAAATGCAGTCTCACCAGTTTCATTCCAGTTTTATATCCCAACACTGTTATTCACATTCATAATCCATCGTAAACACACACACACTAATCGTTCGATGCATAAAAAATATTTAACTGTTAAATAAAAACCATCCAAGTCCGAATTGTTGTTGTCCTTAAATCCAAAGCGTCTAGCTTGTTTCGTCATTTAAATTACGTCACATGAGATACGTCATAAATTGCGTAATCAATTCAATAAAAATATAAGTACGGAAAGCTGGTTCATCATAAATTTTAGTGAAGGACCAAAATAGCATGATTGTATGCCTCAAAACCTGTGCCCATCTATAATGCAGTATCAAAGTAAGATATATATTATAGACGTTAAATACCCGGCTGAGCCGGGCCGGGCAGTGATAATCTGCCCCACGTCGCTAAAGCCCTCGGGCCGTTATGCTTCCTGCGGGCTTATTATCACTGCTCGGCCCGGCTCAGCCGTGTATTATCCTCTTAATAATCCATTGCAAACACACACACATGTTACCGTAACTCGTCCAACGACTGTGTACCCAATGACCTGAATGACGCAATCAGGGGTGAAAGGCCAAAAAAGTAGTCCCTATGTTCTAAAAATAACTGTGGAATAAACCTTATCTAAAAATAACCGTGGAGAAAACCTTATTTATCCCATCATCAGACGTACATTGTCGAAATAAACCACTGTGGAATAAATTTTCCTCTATTTCGGCAGTGCTGAAATATAGCTGTCACGCGCGGCGGAAAATGGTCATATTACTCGGAATCAACTATAAAGTAATCATTTTTAGTAAAATAGAATCAGATTCAACAAAACACACAATTTGATACCAAGATGTAATATATTTTTAACACATAATGCAACTCAAAAAGCAAAAAAACATTTTTTACAAATATTAAGTGCGCGTACTCATGACGTCATTATTAACACGTCATACGACACAATGCATGTTCTTTCACGCTAAAGCTGCAGTTGTTTAATGTTTTTTTTCCCCATTATTTCTTTAAAATCGGGGACGTAGAGGTATGATAAACAGAAAAACAGGTCACTTACTGATCTTTTTGTAATGTATTAGGCTCGGCAAGATTAAAATAATGAAACAATGTTTGCTTAAAATAACTTTGGGATTTTCCGTGTAGTTCGATTTTCCTATTCTATTTTAAAGAAATAATTTACGACTAAGAAAATTGATGGGATAAATCGAATACTAGGTCGGTGCCGAAAAAAGCAAAGTTTATTTTGCTCGGCACAAAAATCTGAACCACTCGCCAAGGCTCGTGGTTCAGATTTTCTAAGCCTCGCAAAATAAACTTTGCTTTATTCGGCACCGACCTAGTATTCTCTATATTTTCTTTATGAGTCGTATTTGTTCTATAAAATCATTTAGCTGTAGGATAAAAAAAATTCGCCATACATTTAAAAATCTGATTCGTTTTACTTTAAGTTTCCGTTATTTTATTTGACAGCTTTCGTTAAAATGTTAAGATTTCTCTTATTGAAATACTTATTCTTAGATACTATAAAGAAATAATAACACATTACTCAAACAATTACCACTAACATCAACATACATGTAGGTCACTGCCACAAATATAAGGAGAACCCTTACGCCCATTTCACTTTAAACACTCCTGGTGTAAATTGAAAAACAGTTCAGTTACGTTTAACGAGCAATATAAAATGAAGCGGAAGTTAAAAACGCTGTCAAAGCGGTAGTGTATAGGCCCGAGCTTATCAGTAGAGTTTTTTTTATTAGTGTGCTGGGCCATCGGCTCATAATGACGATAAACAAATTTGTCATACCACTACATCGATATCTGCCTGATATAACCCTGAACATGTTTTGGTAATTTATCCTACAGCTAACTGATTTTATAGAAGGCATTGCGAGCCGTTGGATAAAAGGTAGGCTTATGTAACAGCGAACCGCATAGGGACTACTTTTTGCCGTTCTCTCCTCGTTTATTTGTTCTTTAATTTGGACTTATACATGAATTGAATTAGTGTTTACATTTCAATCAATGTACCATATACAAATAAAAAACTTAAGTTTTCAATCCAATGCAGCGTGTCTTAAAAATCTTAAAAACAGAATACAAAACAAATCGACACACTTCTCGCGCTTTTCTGCTAAAAAACTGTGATACGGGCAGTTGAACCAGGGTTCCCGTCGTGGTAACCAGACACTCTGACCACGACGCAAAAGAGCTTTTCCGACTTCAGCATTGTTGGAACAGATATTATTATATTACACTGCTGACGAAATCACTTGATTGCGTCATTCAGGTCAGGGACGCTAATGTCTGTATTTGGAACGCACTCGTTTAAATTATAATTGTGTGTTTATGATGGATTATTATAATACAATGTGTAACAGTGTTGGAATAAATTACTCGAATGAAGCCGGTGAGACTACATTTTCGAGTTCTTTTAAATGTCGAATTTACTCCAATAACGCGTTTTGTTGAACCATTGACGGATTAAGAAAAATGTCAGTCCGGATTTTTTTTAAAAATCAATAACGAATTCAAATGATCATTGTTTTGATGAATAAGTCGCTCCTTTGTAAGACGATCAAATAATGTCTATCCACAAAGAAGTGCCTATTTACATCAAGTGTCAAAAACTTTAAAAGATTGATTGCGATGAAGAAAGTTATACTTTATGATGTGTGCAAAATTTTTACTCGTCATGCGAGAAAACAAAACTTGACGAACATACACATGGTTATTACACAACTTTGGTGAGCATTATTTATAAATAGTGTGTAAAAACAAAAGTTGTTTTAAGACTAAAATGAACAATCTCGGCGGGGATAAATGCTGATTCTTGCTTGACGTAGGCGAACACATTTTGTAAGTTCAGAATGGCATCCAATTTTGTTTTTGGTATTTTGCAGTGTAGAAACAATATTTTAAGTTAGAAATTTACCACCAGTGTACTATTTGAGTGTGTAGCATTTGGAATATTGATTAAATTTGAATATAGTCATGAAGCAATATTTTGTTTTCTGACTCGGCTTTTGCGTGGAATTCTTACGGACTATTTCGAGTGGCGTAAACGGGAGTAAATATCACAAGCAATATTAATTTTACTTCGCACGGTTGGATTCCGTTAATTTAAGCTGTTTTAGCAACTTAAGACTACTATTTTGAATACATCAAGAACATAGAAAATTTATAAAAAAATATTGAAGGATAAATAGAATACTGTGTTAGTGTCTTTCTGAAACGCTTGCGCGGCTCGGCAAGCCTTGCTATGTAAATCTTTCTTCACTCGTCGGACAAAGTCAAGTACACAATGACACTAACATTGTATTCTCTGTATCACGTCAACAGGGAATATTTATATCAGTCGATGTGAGAAGATAGGATATAACTCGGAGTTGACTATAAAGTCATCATTTTTGTTAAAATAGAATCAGATTCCACAAAACGAAAGATTTGATACCAATAAGTTATAAGTTATAGACACGAAACGTAACAAAACAGTTATTTTTCTTAGTCAATTAGCCAAACAAATGCAGCATATAAGTGATCATATTCTATTATTTCATTATATCTTTTAAAGTGGGGACTTAGAGGTATGATTAAAAGAAAATTGGATTACTGCCCTATCGTTGTCAAACCGATATATATTTAGGCCAGAGCTAATCTGTAGAGGTTTATTGATATGTGTTCTGGGTCATCGAAGCACAGTGACGATATATATATATATATATATCGTCACTGTGCTTCGATGACCCAGAACACATATCAATAAACCTCTATATATATATATATTCGGGGAAAGAGCTAGAGCGGCAAGCTCATTGATTTGTATAACTTGTACATCTGTTGTCCGTTCATTACGTTATTTATTTCAAGAAAATGTGTTTCTTGTTAAAAATCCCGGTTCCATTAGTCACACAGATATAACATATACAATTTAATTGAAATTACTTTGACGCTGTGAAATATTGACAATATTAGCTAACATGTCGTATTTAAAGACGTAAAATATAATAATTAAAAAGCTTTATTCGCAAAGTTTGAAAAATGCGCAATGCCAAACCATCAATACAGGGATAATGATCATAACAATTTAAATGTACGTTTGATTAATTGAAAAAAAGAATGTTGTAAGTATTTATTTTAATCGGTCTTTTGGTAAAACATAGCGCGAAAAATTGTAAAAGCATTTCAAACATAGGTAAAGAAAGATGTAACATTGTATTCTCTGTATCACGTCAACAGGGAATATTTATATCAGTCGATGTGAGAAGATAGGATATAACTCGGAGTTGACTATAAAGTCATCATTTTTGTTAAAATAGAATCAGATTCCACAAAACGAACGATTTGATACCAATAAGTTATAAGTTATAGACACGAAACGTAACAAAACAGTTATTTTTCTTAGTCAATTAGCCAAACAAATGCAGCATATAAGTGATCATATTCTATTATTTCATTATATCTTTTAAAGTGGGGACTTAGAGGTATGATTAAAAGAAAATTGGATTACTGCCCTATCGTTGTCAAACCGATATATATTTAGGCCAGAGCTAATCTGTAGAGGTTTATTGATATGTGTTCTGGGTCATCGAAGCACAGTGACGATAGATATATATCTATATATATATATATATATATATATATATATATATATATATATATATATATATATATATATATATATATATATATATATAGATATATATATATATATATATATATATATATATATATATATATATATATATATATATATATATAGATATATATATATCGTCACTGTGCTTCGATGACCCAGAACACATATCAATAAACCTCTATATATATATATATTCGGGGAAAGAGCTAGAGCGGCAAGCTCATTGATTTGTATAACTTGTACATCTGTTGTCCGTTCATTACGTTATTTATTTCAAGAAAATGTGTTTCTTGTTAAAAATCCCGGTTCCATTAGTCACACAGATATAACATATACAATTTAATTGAAATTACTTTGACGCTGTGAAATATTGACAATATTAGCTAACATGTCGTATTTAAAGACGTAAAATATAATAATTAAAAAGCTTTATTCGCAAAGTTTGAAAAATGCGCAATGCCAAACCATCAATACAGGGATAATGATCATAACAATTTAAATGTACGTTTGATTAATTGAAAAAAAAGAATGTTGTAAGTATTTATTTTAATCGGTCTTTTGGTAAAACATAGCGCGAAAAATTGTAAAAGCATTTCAAACATAGGTAAAGAAAGATGTATGGATGAATGTATTGGTCAAAATAAAAACAAAATCAGCAACGATTTTATAAATGACACGGTGTGTAATTGGTAAATGTTTGCACTCGTCATCCGCTCAGTCTAAGCTCGTCAAGAAATATAGATTTGTTATTACTATAAAAATATTGAATTACAAATTAATATAGCATAGTTTCATTAAATATACACTTGTTATGTTTAGATTAATATCACTTGTGTTCATGGCGTTTGTACACAAACAATCATGTAGTTTTAGATTTTTTTACCACCAATCGCTAGTCGATTTAATTAAATCAATATGTTGATTGTACCTTAAAATACAATAGTATAGATACTACATTTACTTAGTGGCACGTTTAAAGCCCCGAACACATTCAGAACGGACAGCATATATCCACCGCCTGGTTAATACTCCCGTCTGACAAGCCGTCACGTTTTATTTTCAGGACTATTACTTAAAACTTTTTATCTGTCCTTTTTCCTGTTGTCAGTAATACAATTATGCCCCGATCTTTTAACTTGATGCATAAACTAGCAGAGCATATTAGTATTATTTTGTGTTGATTTCACACTTTCATAGGAAGGCTCCCTCTCTCCATCAGTTCTTATTTATCGTATATATCAACCTTAGAGGCAGCATTTGGTGATTCTTTATTGTTGCTTATTTCGTCATAGACGTGAATATCTCCCTCCTCCGTGCGCCCACATTCTTGTCTGCTGAGTACACAATTAGCATTTCTTACCCTGCTAAAAGAAGACACTTATATTTATATTATCTATGTTCGCTGTTAAAAATCGCTTTACGGAGAGGCTTAAAATCTCGTTTTTTTTCTCATTAATATTTTTTAATGTATTCAGGTCATTGTTTCTATGGGTGAATGTAAAACAGGCTAAACATACATGTTTAACTAAAGTTTTCTGAAGTTTTATTGAAAAGTTCTGTGGCTATTTGCATATGCAAAAGTATGGGGGATACTAATTACTTTTTCCTTCATAATAATTTACCATTTCGCAAACGTTATGTATTTACCTTCTTTTATAAACGCAGACGACGCCGGTGGTAAGTATTACAATGACCGCAATGCTTAGGCTTACACCAAAACGATGCCAAGAGTTTAGACTGCAAATGTATAATTAAGGTGTGCAGACAATTTATGTAAGCATAGCCAAGTTCATAACATAGTTATATACTGAGTTCACTGATTGTTGTTTGTAGCCATAACGCATTTTTTTATTTTTTCGAAAAACGTATGATGATACATTCTGCATATATACAAATTGTTTACTCACTAAACTGATGCTTAGACGTTGACGACGTGTTTTCTTGCCATTGGTCAGTCAAGACAGTGACGAAATAGAAAAAATAAGGTGAGTTAAACGTGTTAAAGATTACAAATATATTTGTAAAAGCTTGCGGCACATGAGAAACAAAACAAAATGTGATTATGACACATTAAGAAAGATTTAAGTGTAATAAAAGAAGAAGCATGTTTCATTAAAGTTAACCTTGTAGAAGAACAATATAAGGTACTCAATTAGTATTGAGGTAATATTTTG
Organism: Dreissena polymorpha; assembly: GCF_020536995.1. Lineage (NCBI taxonomy): Eukaryota > Metazoa > Mollusca > Bivalvia > Myida > Dreissenidae > Dreissena > Dreissena polymorpha. The sequence continues at coordinate 52,417,525 of NC_068362.1, forward strand.
TTATGGTTTAAAGGGATAGTTTCATTAAAAAGGGACTCGAACACACACACCCACACACATATAAATATAATATATATATATATATATATATATATATATATATATATATATATATATATATATATATATATATATATATATATATATATATATATATATATATATATATTTATTAAGTATATACCTGTCATTACATGTTCTAGTTTTAACCCAAACCAAACATCAAACCCTAAAGGATAAAGTTAACGTATATATAATACCCCTAAGAAGGGGGGCACGTATTTCGCAAAAATGCGAACCGAATCCGGGATGGCAAATTTAAATACTGTCGCTTTAACCACCTTACCATACTGACTTTGTTCATTGTGTTATTCAGCGTGATTGATCTTCGTGTTGGCAACACATTTAACGAAATCTTAAGAAATAATTCAATAATTACATATATTTAAACAGCTTTATAAACTGTAATAGCGTTATTCAAAGCATATGTACTCCTACACTAATGGTATTTACAATATATGTGTACGTCATTAACATGTACGCATCTATTACTTTGATGTTGCTATTTTACCTGATAAAGTGGACGCATGGTTACGAACTTTAAATTTGGTCGATGAATTTTCATTACTTGATATCATTGTTGTTGTTAACATTTCTTTTCTTTGTTGCACCGTTATTCTCGTTTGTAATAGCAATGAAAAATACACATGCGTCAATCAGAGAAACATTGACTTTAACTAAATAATAAGTGTGATTCATTTATAGCTAATGAATTTATTTTCTTGAGATTTCATTTAATGCGGCCATGTCATGAAGTTTAACTCAAAAAATTTAAAATAGCAATGTACCCTTGAAAAACGAACGATATATTCTTGAACATGTTTGTCAGCGAATCAGCATCGTAAAAGTCTGCATATACATCATTTATATCAACTAGGTAAATATATAATGGTATGATACATAAGTCTCATTTTTAAATCATTACCCGTATTTTTTTGTTTGCTGTAATACAAGTTTTACCGATCCTTAACCTTTCCGGTGGAAAACAATAACCATGGAAAATAATAATATCAAAGAATAAAACATGTAGCATATCAGTTTTTTTATAATGAGTAAGTATTAACCCGGTGTAAGTTTTATATGTGAGGCATTATGACAATCAAACGTGAACGTTTTTATAACTTTGCTGCTGTTATTTTACCTGATGAACTGAAGGCATGGTTACGAACTACAGATTCTGTCGATGTATTCTCGTTGATTGACATGATTGCTGTTAATGTTTCTGTCTTTTGTGAAACATTGTATGATGGCTTATTTGAGGAAAGCCGATTTGTTGTGATAGTTGATTCACAAGCTGAAAAAATGAAGTACGTCACCAACTCATTGGTTATGAAATAGTAAACTTCCATTAAACACTAATTTTCGCGATTCTTTACTTGCAATATAATGTCTACTTTTTAACAGTTATCGTTTATTTGATAAACCTTACTGTGGTGCATATCTTTGACATTCGAAAAAAATGTGCATGTGACTTGTGGAATGCGTAAACGTTTTACAAGAAATAGTACACATGTTTCTGTCATTTTTTTCGAGAAATGTATCAAATGTATAGTTTTTATGTAAATGTTTGTAAAATTAACATACGAAAAACATACAATTGGCATCTGTTTTTTGTGTCTTTTGAAATATACGTCTCAAGATGTACTGATAGACTAATACAGTTGTATACATGTGCATTAAGCGTGCTTTATAATAATAATAAAGTCATTATTTAATAACTGTCAACTTCAAGATGTGAAAGCTTGACATTTGTATTTGAACAAAAGCTTGTCAGAAACGGTTTGGGCTCTATCTAATAATATGTGTCTTGTTCTGTGAAAACTGGTCATAATGCATGTGCGTAAAGTGTCGTCCCAGATTAGCCAGTGCAGTCCGCACAGGCTAATCAGGGACGACACTTTCCGCTTAAATGGTATTTTCCGTTTACAAGAATTCCCTTTTTACCGCAAATCTATTTTAAGCGGACAGTGTCGTCCCTGATTAGGCCTGTGCGGACTGCACAGGCTAATCTGGGACGACAGTTTACGCACATGCATTATGCCCAGTTTTCTCAGAACAAGACACATATTAACACCTAAAGCTGAGCATGGATCTACTTATTTGATTCGTTTATGCTTATAAATTATTTATATATCTTATCTTCTACTGTAGCCTTATATGTATATCTTGCAGACAACGTGTTTTATTGCAGTATAAAAGCTTCAATCAAACACGTATATAGTACCTGTAAAAACATTATTCTGGTAAATGCGGTTTTAAGCCAATATTCACCAACACGCAATTGTTCTGGTAGTGTCGAATATGTTCCGTTACATTTGGACGCTTCTTGGCAGGCCCCATTCTTTACACACGATTCTAATCTTAATAATATGTGTTTATTTTATTTGGATGATGCAATGCATTAAAGGGGCCTTTTCACAGATTTTGGCATTTTTTTTAACTTATTCATTAAATGCTTTATATTGATAAATGTAAACATTGGATCATAAAAGCTCCAGTAAAAAATCAAGAAAAAAATTTAAAAAAGGAAAAGAACATTGCCCGGAGCAGGTTTCGAACCAGTGACCCCTGGAGTCCTGCCAGAGTCCTGAAGTAAAAACGCTTTAGCCTACTGAGCTATTCCGCCGAGTACACATTCTTGACGTATTTTATACCTTATATAAGCAATCTTCGTAGTTTCACAAAATTTAACGACAAAAACAGAACTCTCCAAATTATTCAATCGTTTCGCGTTGCAACGCTTTATAATTTTTAGGTTTTAAACTCGTCAAAAGATGCATATAATTGCCATATTAGAGCATGGTTAATGTTCAGTATTACTGTTTCCTCACAAATATCATAACTAAAACAAAAACTTACGAATCTGAAACAACTTTTTTTCAATTTTGTCAATTTACCAAAGCGTGAAAAGATCCCTTTAAGGTTTTGCTTTTTTATGTGGTGCACTAGATTAAACTATTGTTAAATAATCTTCCACTGCATAAGGTTACGGTAAATAATATTTACGCAATGATTTATGTATTTCTGAACAGTTTTTGTGAATTTCCGTTAAAGGAACTTGTTTAAATATTCAAACTAACACAAGAAATATAAAATAGAACATATGCATGGCGTGGGGATCGGAACATTTTACATTATTGAGTAAATTCGTCCTATAAGACGACTATTCATCCGGCGGAACGTGTAAAATTTATAAATTAAACATGCATGCATTTTTATCATTGGAGCATCAAGTCGGCTCTCAAAGGACGAAGAATGTCAATTTAATTATCTCTAAAGATCAAAACAAAAAAGTGCATACAATTAATCAGTTATGGTCAAATGGACAGCTAATGCACATCTTTAAGGTTCAAATATTCAATATATTTAGCTGTATGTTCATGTGTGTCCATTAAAAAAGCAACACATACTAGTGAAATAATCGGGTCAAATTACCTTATACGGGGCGAGCCGGAGGTGCCATATTGCGGGCTGAAAATCATTTTATCATACAACTAAATAATTGTATGAAAGAAAGACTGGATGACGGATAAGTGTTTGTCTTTCCATGACAGGCAAGCTTTATTCGACACCCAAAATGTACATTCTATTGACGGACTACTTTTTAAAAGTAATTTCGTGGTCGAAATTACTTAATTCTATCATTTATGGATGCAAAACAATAATAATTTTCAATTTTTAAAGTGAATATATACATTTCATGTTTACATTTCAAATCATTTCACAGTATAAGAATAAAAGTCGTAAGGTATCAATTTAATAAAGCGTTTCTATTTGTTTCACTGAATGCAAAACAAGCCAAACTGCACGCGCTTGCCTGGTGAAGTAATCACTTGATTGCCTCATTCAGGTCAAGGACGCAAGAGTCTGGGCATTTTTAAGCGAATTTACATTGGGCATATGACGTTGTTGTTTGTTTTAAGATGGATGAAAATAATGAAATTTAAATAAAAGTGTTGGACAATATGGCTCAATTTTAATCGGCGATAATGCATATTTGAGTTTTTTCAAACTGTAGAGTGTACTCGAATAGCGCGATGTTTTAAAGGAAGTGTTCTTTTCAACAATTAACGAACTAAGAACAATGTCATTGACCTGAAAGATCGGCCCGAGGCGTCTCAAATTCAGATCGGGCCTACGAAAATAGGAAAATCGTTGTACGGACGGGCGAGTGTAAAACGTTTTGAGCTTTCTAATGCAAAAGTTGTTGTTCCTAAATTATTGTGTAATACGTCACTTGTGTGCATCCTTTTAGGTTTTTCCTCTTACATTATCAAATAATGCCGGTATAATTTCCGTAAGCATCAGCTTATTTGATATTTTCATTAATTGTGTTTAATCGTGAAGTCTTAATTTGTTTTGAAACTAATGTATGAAACAGTTTACTACACACCAGGATTAAAATAAGAACCTTTAGACACGTCCAGCAAGGCTATATTGGTCGTTTTCGGCTCGGATAGAACTACTAGTATACTACAATGTGTCGTAGGTAAGGAAAATACGCTTAAAGGCACCCGGCCATACTCTGGGGTACTTGTGAGTAGATTTTCCCAACGCTGGGTAATTTGTAGAATACTTACGGATGCCAAGTGTAATTTTAAGAAGTTTGTGAGCCGACATTGACAAAGTAGTTGGTGTGATAATCAGGCATCGAGAAATATCTTGTTCTTGAAATGATTTACAAATATACCTTGGCTTAGTTACGGTTCTTGCTTGAAACATTAAAATTAGGAATAAGGTTATCATTAAATGAAACTTAGTAGAGATGTACTGCATTTATTGTTTTTGATACCCATCCTAGATTTACAATTATTTTCATTTATTTATAGGAGCCTTTGGTTGATTTCAATAGTTTGTTTAGTATGAAAATGCCAGTTCCTTATTAGATTTGAATAAGGACTAAGAAACCAGTTCCTTATTCCATATTCACACTGAATAAGGAACTGTGTCATTATTTAATAAAACTAGGTAGAAATATATTGCAATTAATATCTTTAACTTCGAACCTACATATACCATTATTTTCAATGACATTTAGTACTCTTTGGTAAATTTTAATTTTTGTTCAAGAAAGACAATGCCATTTCCTTATTATCGTCTTCATAATTCTTGTTTTCAGCGTTTATCGTCAAAAAGAATATAATACGAAATGGGACAAAATATCCATATAGCATAACCATGTTTAAATAACACACACAACATCTAAAATATAACATATCCGAAAGAGATCGTCCGAAATACAGGCTTCCGAATACAGAACTAACTTTGCACCGAATTCCTAATTCAGAGGCCATTATTTCGGATACTTAAATTCGGATCATTATCGCATAGCACAGCTTTATATTCGTTATTATTCGCGATGTTTAATCTAAGATTCGTTATTATTGGCGATGTTTAATCTAAGATACGTTATTATTGGCGATGTTTAATCTAAGATTTGATATTAATATCTCTGGTACAGTTCTTGATGTCTTATCTGACCCTGCACTTTGGTCAAGACTATATGATAGCTGAAAACTAAACATGTCTTAAATATCTCATTCCGTTTTCATACGTAAATAGTTACAAAGGGATATGATTAGGCATGGGATGTGATTTCAACATCAAAACGTCACCATAAAAGAAAGACTGCACCGGAAGCAGCGGTCCGATTGCTTCTTGAAGACCGAAAAGTTTCATCGAAATGAGGAACTCTTTTATTGTATATTATAATTGAAACGAAAAAGCGCGCATCCTAGCTGCAAAAGTGTGCTTTCGTCTTATTTTTGTTTTAGTGCGAATACGCGTTTTCTCGCTCATGCAGACCAACGACTTTCAACGTCGGCACACGATTAATGACCGTGGGATCTAAAAACCGGCAATGGTCTTGATGGTAAACAGTCCTTCGTCGTTCTAAGCGAAACAGTTCTGTATTAGCCCCGAACGCCAATATGTCGGACAGCGTTGACATCAGTGCGACGTCACAATAACGATGTCACAATAAAGCAAGACTGAACCGGAAGCAGCGACCAAGGTGCTTCTATTAGACTGGAACGTTTCCTCAGAATTCCTCCGTATTTCGTTCTTGTTGTTGTGTGTGTTTTTTTCAGTTAAAGACCAAAACTCTCTATGCTGTGATTGGTTTGTTTTATTTCAATAGATTTTTTTAGCTCAAAAGCGCGTTTTCTCGCTCTCGGATGCCAACGTTACATTCGGCGACCTTCAACATTGTCGCACGATTGAACGTCGAGGGAACTGACAATATGGCGCTGTTCTCGGTGGTAATCAGTTATATTTTAGATAGTGCAACTGGTTACGTTTTCCTTATCCAGCCGCAAAAAAAGGCACTGAATTATTATTACAAAAGAGAACTAAGAAGAAATGTACTGCAATACAAAAAATCCCAACCTACATTTACATAGAATTTCCTTGATTTATTCGTCTCTTTATTCAAATTAATTTATTTGTAAAGTAAGAAAATGCCAGTTCCTTATTCGATTTGAACCAGTTCCTTATTCCTAATTCAAACCGAAGAAACTATATTATAATTAAATACAACAAAGTAGAAATATACTGCAATTTAAATTTTTATACCCGTCCTACATTTACAATAATTTTCTTTGATTTATTCGTCACCTTGGTTCATCTTAATTTATAATTTATAGAAAGAACATTCCAGTTCCTTATTCGCTTTGAATAAGCAATATGTAACCAGATCCGTATTCCTTATTCAAACTCAATAAGGAACGGTATAATCATTACTTAAACCTAAGTAGGAATGTATTGCAAGTAGTATTTTAAATATGCAACCTATATATAATGATGTTCATTAATATATGGTTAACCTTGGACCAATGGCAATGATCTTTGAGTAAGAAAATGCTAGTTACTTATTCGGCTTTAATAATGAATAAGAAACGGAACTTGATTATAAATAAAAGCAAACATGTTGAAATGTACAAGACTGCACTTTTATTCACAAACATGTAAGATAATGGTATATGCTTAAGGTTTTGTTGATGAGAAGTTAGTATTCGTATTAGAAAATATCGGGTCGATTTAAACCAGCGCGAAGAAGGAACAATAATATTTAACGTAATACATGAAGTAAATATATTCGAGTTGTTTTGTTTTGATTTACTTAAGAATGGTATGCATTATTTTTCTTTAAAACCCTATATCAAATATGTCAAGCTTTAATAAGGAATAACAAACAGTTCCTTATTCCTTATATAAAAAGGAACTAGTGTCGCGTAATCGCTTATTGTTCATGGCGAACACACAGTAACAAACAAAGTTCATTTCTCTTCATTTAATAGTGTGCAACCTATCGATCGATTTCACGTCATGCGCGTATTGCCATAATGACGTGACTCGCATTAACTACATGTTGTAACATGCGAATGGGGCAAGTCCGTCCCTTTCTATTAATGTCAATTTATCCGTATATAACAACGTGTAATGAAATACTCAACAACAACGCCATATGTGAATTCCAGTCAAATTTAATATCTAATATAATTCATATTTTCAAATATATAAGTATCTGACAACTACATGATTGGATCTATCTCGATCCGTTCACCTCGAAATCTGAGTCTTCTATACTGACAACACATCTACATTTTTTTACAGGTTATTTTGCATACAACTCAAGTATAACTTTGATTGGTCATTAGTGTTTCACTGACTACTTGTTGACTTCTAATTGGTTTGGTCATAGAATTATCTTGCTATTTGTTAATTGCCGATTGGTTGATCGCTAAATTACTGTTCTACAGGACACTCCCCCAGGAGTATAGTAACCAACTTATTTGTGCGTGTACCCATTTATCGAATAATCCCTCCAGACATTTGATTTGATTATTTGTGGTGATAGAAAGTTTTAATGTAATCTTATAGTTTAATAAGATTTCAATGGGTATATGAACGAATCTAATAGGATTAGAATTCCTGTTTCAATACGGTTGACCATTTTATGAATTGGAAGCCTTGTTAAATATACGTCTCTAAGAGGCAGATTGTCATACCTAAATATACTATCTTTAACCTTTCAAATTGTTGATTTAGTCTACTTTACAATGAATGCAAAGATATGTCATGTTTCTACTTGCGAGAAATAGGTAATCTTCAAATCCTATAATCATGGCCACTCTATCACAAAGATTTACTGTTAAATTTCCAAACTTCATTTTTATTATTATTATTTCTAACATTGAAATATTTTCCTTATAGAACCCTTATTATTATGATATAAGATGTATCATTAATTACAACAGTTATTTTATTTGTAAATATTGATGTAAATAAACTTTTAACATTTTCTTACATTATTCAAACATCTATTTAATTTCTGACATGCATACATGATTTTGTCATATTATTAAAACATATCTTGATAGTTCTGACATACAGTTATGATAATTAAATGTACTTATACATTCCTATCACATTATTTAAATTATCTGTAACCAAATTTCTATCATATTAACAATATAAAAAGCATAGTATTTATGTTATATGAATAAACAATAACGGGGCTGTTACGTTACACTAGGAAAAATGAACCAACTTACTATCCATAAACACTTGTTGTTATTTGGCTATCCTAATATTTTGACGATCACAATTTTTGTTCGGCATATAGAGACATAAGGTTTATTTCTTTGTGTACTTGAATATATCCGACAAGTTGAAGAAATACGAATCAAAACAAGTCAAGTGCACAAATACACGGAAATAATATTATCGTTATCTTACAATATATTTTACAATATTATATATTTTATTGGATGAAGCAACTAAAACATTATCGCTTAAGTGTAAAAAGCAATAACCAAAACAGATGATATTAACTGAATCTAACCTTGAGTAGAAATATCAAAGTTATGTGTGATCTTTACCGGTTTCGCCACTCGAAATGGTTATTAAGTTTCAAACTTTTAATTCATAAGCAGATTATTAAGACAAATAACGCTAAATGGTTTGATTCAAATGTAAACATTATTCAGGAAGTTGCACACTTAAGTAGAACACGAAAAGTTAAGTTCAACCTTAAAGTCTCGTTTTAAATATATAAATTACCAAACACCAAAGAAGACTGCAATAAAAATGTAAAAAGTGTCGGTGTTCATTGTTATTGTAAAGAACGTTTATCTAGTCTATCGTAATCATTCATTCCTTCTTGCGTCTGCTGTTTTTGGGTACACGAAGCGACGTCGTATGCGTCATCGTGATCATTGCTACAAAGATGGCCATACACGTTCATGTTGATTGGTTCCGTTGTTGCAGAGTAATCATACTCGTTACTCGCTTCATCCGCATTTTCAGCTTTTATTACAGTGGCATCACCAGAAAAGCCGGTGTTATTTTCTTTTCTAGACTGCAAATCCATCGTATTCACGTTCCTTTTTGTCCTTGGTATTATTTTACTATAAGCATTAAGGTCAGCAATTTCATGTTCAATACCCTTTACTCCACGTTGGTTAATGTCGATTTTCCGCAGCCGACTTGGAACTGCGTACTCATAACTTTAATTATGGTGCTCTGGCTTTCTAAGCGTCTCATTTTGGCTACTGACGTCATATAATGCGTTCATTTGAACGGACACTTGCTTATTTTGGGGTTTACGCCTATATTTGAAGTATATTCAGTGAAATAAAAACAATTGATGTTACTCGTCTGCTTATAAATAATCGCCTAACGGAACTTATTTAAATCGTTTTTTAATAATTAAGTCTTTGTATGTACTCGGTCATCGTTTCTGTAGGGAAATGCAAAATATGCTACACATATAGCCACCATTTACTCAAGTTTTATAAACAAATTATAAGTTTAACAATGCGGAATAATGGGGAATTCAGAGTAATGTACATCTACTAAACTTAAAAGTTTCGCAAAGGTTATGTATTTACCTTCTTCTATAAACGCAGACTCCGAAGGTGGTAATTATTACGATGACCACAATGCTGAAGCTCACACCTAGACTGATGCCAAGAGCGGAGCCTGAAATAAAGGCAATAACACAATATACGTAAATATATTATCAGTTAAGAGACACCTGGCGCATAATACATGTATACATATTTTTAAACACATTGTTTTGAACGACAAAACTCGTATGAGTTCAATTTTACGAAAATAATTTGATGAATCCTACAAAGTCTTTACTGCTTTAACACGTCATTAGTCATTTAAAACATCTTGTCTTGCGATTTTTCAGGAAAAAAAGAGAACAATAAACATTTACAATGACGTGTCTTCAAAGAGTTACAGATGATATAAATAAAATAGATGTAGGGCATAGAACAAACAGTAATGTTACAATAGCATTATAAATAAGTAAAATTGACAAACAGTCATATGTTATGCTTGTTAATGTCGAACAAGAATATTTCGTGCTACATTATTTGACGTGAATTCAGGTTATATATCTATAACGATTTTGGTTTACCAGTTTTATTCAAAAGAGACTTGATCACTTTTAAAACTTTTAAGGTATTCCTTTAAATGTTTGAGATTGGCCGAAATGAACATCAGAATGAAAGCGTTAAGTGTATTAATCAGGGAGATCACTGAAAAGGGGAAAATATTTGACCACAACGCGATACCGAACCCGTAACTGTTGGTTTACAGACTGTGACATTCACCATATAACATTTCCGATCATGCCTACATTTTGTGTTTGCTCGTATCCGCTATCCACATAGTGTTATATTACTCCCTTAGTTGCACTGTTGTTGATTTTTTTTAACAAATAACGATAAAACAATAATTATAAAATATAAACATAAACATATATAAGATTTCTATAAAAATGTCTAGAATATTATTAAAAATATGATGAATGAGATGTAACAGTGTGTAAGTTTTACAATCGAGGTAATATGAAAATCCTACATGGGCTTATTGATTACTTCACTGCTGCTATTTTACCTGATGAACTTTGAGCATGGCTACGAACTATAGATTCTGTCGATGTATTCTCATTGATTGGCATGATTTGTGCTGTTAATCTTTCTGTGTTTTGTGAACCAAACAATGTGATATTTGAAGAAGGCTGCGTTGTTACAATAGTTGATCTGCTCACTGAAAAAAACACGAACGTATTAAATTGCTGTTAGTTTGCAAAGTGATTAAGTTTATAAAACGACGATTTTTTATTCATTATATCGGAGTCGCTATTTTACCTGATGAGCTTGAAGAATGATTAGAAAGTATTGATTCTGTTGACGTATTCTCGTTGATTGGCATGATTGTTGTGGTAAGTGTTTCTTGCTTGTATGAAGCAAACGATTGGGGCATTCGTGAATGACTGATTTGTTACATTAGTTGATCCGCACACTGAAAAAGTACGTCATCGAAGAATAGGTTCCAAATCGGCAAACTATCAATAAAATACTGCTTCTCGCGAATCTTTAATATCAATAAGTTGTTCCGTTCTTAAATGTTATTTTTTATTCGATAAACATAACTAAGGTTTGGATCGTAAAGTTGAGGTTCGATTTTTTAAGGTGACTTCTGCAATGCGAAAACGTTCATAAGAAGTAATACGACAGTTTCTGTTACTTTTGACAATAATTAGATCATTCACAGTGTTTTTCATAAGTGAAATTAAGATATGAAACCATATAATGTTTGCATCTGTTATTTTATTTAAGTACAGATGTACCTGAAAGTTCACTTCCGGTGTAATTATCTGAAATGTATTGATAACAATGATGATTTTTGTTCCATCATGTAAACATATATAAACTGTTAAACTATATACTTGTACAATTAAAGGACACAGTCATGTAAATATATTGTTTAGTTTATATTTATGCAAATAATTAAATTGAACGTTTGTAATTATGCAAATAAAGCAGTTAATATATTGATTAATTATCTTCTTCAGAATATCTCATCGAGACTGCCACCATGTTTACATAGTGTGATAGTTCTTTGAGACATAATGTTTGATGATATTTGAATTGTATTTGCAAATACTAAACGTTCATATCTTATCAAATATATCGCATATTTTATATATATTCATGAACATTACTAGTATTTTATTTGAAAATTCTCACCAACTTCACAAAAAGAATACTGCGAAGTTGCACAGTTAGCTTTACTGACAAACTGGGGGTTTCCATCAAAGCCCAATATCCCGCATCGGTCAATGCTGTGCGGAAGTCCACCTTCAAACGCAGCACACAATCGTGTTTAAAGCTTGTTATGAAATTAAACTTCCTTTTTTAAGATTAAAACTCGCTGCACACAAATAGAAAGGTCCACGCAGATATCAAATGAATATTCGTCTATGTAAAAAATACGTAAGTCGGTGTGAGAACTTTATTTTACTTAGAATTTACGGATCGAAAAATAGAGTTGTTTGGTCCAACATAAAGGGAATTTTGTTGTGTGTAATAAAGTATTATTTAAAAAAAAACCATTTACTTCAACAAGCAAGCATGACATTTTTCTTCGAAAAAAAAACCATATCAGAGAGTGTTATGACTCGACTCTATACAATACAATAAAAAGATTGGATCTACTTGTTTGAATCGGTTACGTTATACAAATGTTATTGTCCACAATTTCCTAATCTGTAAAGCATGCCGTTCGCTTGTTTTATGGCAGTTGATACATCTGTATTTGTTATTCCAAAGTACCTGTTAATGTGTACAGCTGGTAGCCGAATGCACCTCTCAACCAGCAATCACCGATAGGTAGCTGTGCTGGTGGTATTAGGTAGTATTCAATACATTTAAACGCTTCTTTCCACGTCCCATTCTTTACACATGATTCTGATTTTAAAGATGTGTGCTCATTTTAAGTGAATGCATTGAGGTTTCGATATTGTGCCACATTTAGTTATTTTCCCCAGATTTTGTATTAAACTTTCAAGTTATTTAAAGTTTGCCTAGTCAATTTATCTGTACAAAGTTACTGTAAATACTATTTACGTCAAACATTTCCATTCTAAACAATTTTCGTGAATCGCCGTAAAAGGAACTCGTTCATAGCTGTTCGAATTTTTTTAAGTAATAAAAAGAAATTACAGAAACGCATTATTAGTTTCAATTATTAAAATAACACGGGAAATATATAATACAAAATTTGTTCGGCCTGGGGGTCGAGCCCGGTACATTCATAGGCAAAAGGTTGTTCGCTACCTCTACAACACGCAGCTTTTTTATAAGACGATAGTTTGACGTTTTTCTTTTCATTATCGACCACACGCGATAAACACATTTTATTTATATTTTTTTCATTTCGACACATGATTTTTAAAATCAGAATATATTTTGAACACTTTTCATAAAAGAAATGTTATTTTGCTTGTTTAATTATAATTCATGCATTCTATTTGAAATATATGACGTATTTGCATTGTTATTGTTCCAATTGTAATGTAGACAGTTTGTAAACAAGCCCTTTTGATTCTTTAATGTCTTACAAAAGTGTTTTTTTTCAAAATAAGTTAGTATAAAAAACGTTACTTTTACAACAGTCAAACAATCTATAACTCAATGCATTATTTAATGATACGAGTGTCGCAATTAATGAAAACTAAAAAATGCATTTAATTGAAAATAAGCAAACAATTAAAGTTAAGCATGCCCCAAACCTGCACAGGCAAAGAAATAGCCGTAACCGATGCACGATAAATGAAATTAATATTTCAATGGTTGAAAAAGGTTGTCATACTTATCATGATGTTGTCGCAACAAATGTAATGCCTTATTTCTGAACAATTGCCTAACGTTGACTCGCTTAACGTATTGCCTTTGGCAAGCGTTCGGTACTCACAATCGACAGGATTATCTGAAAAACGTGTTGCGAGTGTAAAAATATTTATATTGACAATATTCAAAATTTTAAATATTTCATATTCAAAACCAAGTATTATTTACTTGTATTTAGTATAAAAGGATCGGTTGAAGAACAATACATCTTACCTGAAGTCGGAATCAAGGTTGCATAGTCTGAAGTCCAAAACGTTTCATTCAAATGCCAGCTGGTAAGCGACAGAACGGAATTATAACTTACTGGAGTACCACTTAGATTGAGGCAGTGTTGCATTGCCAGCGTCCAACTCTTCCGTTGGAAATTACACATTATACGAGCTGTAAACGTTTCAATTGGTGTTTACATGAAACAATCTCCACAGCGACCGCTAAAAAATGTTTTTCACAAAAGGATTTAATTAAATGTTTGAAACTTATAATTGAAATCCAGTTTAATCGTGAAAATATATGGAAATAAATAGCAGTATGTAATAATGAGTGTCTGACTTAACCAGTAGAATCGCAGCAGGAAAGATATATTTAAATAACTAAGCAACAGTTTACTTTCAACCGCTCACCTCGTTCGCGATAAATGAGCTGGCTTTCCAATTTGAAATCTGATTCGTTTCATAAAACGTTATAATAGTAATTTATTAGACTGTTTTTGCTTATTACAATACCTATTCGTGAATAATATGAAGATACAATTCAAAACTTACCAATAACATTGACATATGCCACTGCAACAAACACACAGAGAACTCGTAAGTCCATTTTTTTATTTAACACTCTGGTGATGATTGCTAAACAGTTCACTTACGTTAACTGTGTGAAAAAAAGTGAAGCGGAAGTTAAAAACCTTGTCAAACTGGGATATGAGCCATACTTATCAGTAGAGGTTTATTGATATGTTTTAGATGTAACGATGACGATAACCGAATATAATCGAGACGACACAGCGCGAAGTTTATTGATTTAACTTGTTTATCTTATACACCTGCTGTCAATTCATCATGTTCTTATTATCAGTATAAAGGGTGTTCTGTTCAATGTTTTGTCTTTAATAACAACGCATATAAATACTTAATTGATTGATCAATACGGTAATTACTCAGAGCACAATTATTGTGCACTCCCTTAAGGTAACACAAATGAATAATCATCACGGTTGAGATGTTCGCCTTTATCATTTTTACGGAAATTATATTTTAACAATATTGTGATGTATTTTAATTACACCATACAAAACTACATACGCTGTCAAACTTACTGGCAATACCTGTAAACAACAGCGGAAGGCACGGAGGCAAGGAGTAAAAATACATTAAAATGAAACTAGTTAAGAGTTATTTTTTAATAATTTTTATAAAGATCCAATGCTGAAACATTAATAAACGGAGTTTGATCATATTATATCTTAAAATGCATTAATATTTTAATTACCAAAAAGTAATGTCTAAAGTTAAACAAATATATCATTTTGTAAAACATAATTAGTAGCATACACGCTTGTTATAACAAAAGTTAAGAGTATCGTGTACGTTGATACATGTATTGTTTAAAATAGCAAACGTTTAAAGAAAAACATATATAAGAGTGCATCATGTCCGGTTTATTTTCTGCATAAATTGGGCAGGAACTGATGACCTTTCATGAGAAAGCTTCATACTCAGGAGAGTTATGAAATGATCGAATCGGATACAAAATGTTCGGCTTTATGTTTTCTCGGGGTTTTAAGACTGCAGAATTTGTAATCGAGGAAAGCTTCATGACCCTGAGGTGTGCGCTAAACAATCGACTTTAATAAGGTTTCTTCAGAATATTGAGACTTCCGATTGCGAATAAGGTACATACTTCCAGTGTTTTGTACTATCACATGTATACCTGTTTCCAGTTGTCATTAATAAAGATATGTCCTGATCGTTCAATTTTATAAATAAATGAGAGCATGTTATTAATATTTAAGTGCCGATTTCACACTTTCATAGACATGCTCCTTCTCTCCATTTCTTATTATATCGTAAATGTCAACCTTGGACTGGAGGCAGCATATGCTGATTCTTCAATGTTGCTTATTTCGTCATAGACATGAACATCACCCAGCTCCGTGCGCCCAAGATCTTGTATGTTGTGCTCATTATTAGCATTCATTTTTCTACAAAAGAATACTTGATTCTGTACAGAAACTTATCATTGCATGATGTCTTTATGTCGCAATTTAAACCAAATATAACTCCGCTTTCACCTTTAATAAAACTATTTTAAGCAGCATAGTGTTGGTTTTGGAGCCGCTTCATCTGAGAAAGGGACTAATCCCAAATGTGATTTGCATAGCTCAGGTCAAGCTTGCGCTTTCCTGAATTATGGTCAGGAGCTACCGTGTCCGCTATAAAATGCATGCAAGACTTCATAGTCTTATTAGCGGAAGGGGTAGATCCTGGCAAGTATGCACGATTTCGCAGGCGGGTCTGGCAGTACAC
This sequence comes from Dreissena polymorpha, assembly GCF_020536995.1. Lineage (NCBI taxonomy): Eukaryota > Metazoa > Mollusca > Bivalvia > Myida > Dreissenidae > Dreissena > Dreissena polymorpha. The sequence continues at coordinate 52,433,819 of NC_068362.1, forward strand.
TGGCCGCACATGGCATAAGAACTATTTTCGCACAAAGCGACTTATTTAAGGCAACTGACCAACAAAATAGAGAAATATTGAAACATGTAAATCGCGGGTTATCGCCTTGGAATGATCAATAGAAATACGTTTTTATCAAAATAGGTTTATGTTTTAAGATTATACTGTTTCATCGCGTCAAATCGTATTTTAATATGGATCACTAAAGTTGAGACGTGTTAATGATATTCTAAATGTAATGCAGTCTACTTTACTTACATTCGTATGTAGCTGTTTTTAACAAGCAACGCCAAGAGGACAATCAAAATGCCGAAACAAGACAAACGACAGTGCCTATTCTGAAATGAAAAATAAATCTCAAGAGTATTAGCAATAGAAATAACATATTTTTATGCAAACATATCACAAAGTTATTTTTTAAAATTCATGTATAATAGATATCTTCCTTATGCTTATGCAAAAAATGAAATTATATAAACATACAGACATTCGCAAATAATAAGATTTTATACATGGCTGTGGTACTACCAAGGTATTAAACTAAAAAAAACTATAAATACAATTAAAATGTAATTTTATAAACGATTTGAACTTCACTCGTACATACATTTAATATGAAATAAAATTAATTAAGGCGTGATACATTTTTTATTTTTAACATCTTGGAAACTGTACTAAGAAATAGGGTTATAACACAACTAACGTATATTTCAAATGGAACAAGTTGAGAATGAAATGGATCGTCACAGTTATCACAAGCAGATTTTTGGTGATTCATTTCAATTCTTTGTTTTAGTGTCATTCAACATGTTCTCACAAGAGACTTCTAACCCTTTCACGACCATACCTTTCTTTTCTAAAGCGCTTGGGGCCGTGGGCGTCGATGCTTCAAGTGCTGGTTTCTCGGTGGGTGATCCTTTAAAATGCATTGATCTAATAATAATGTAACGTGTTATTTAGATATATACGCTGTTTACACTTAAATACAACATAGTGTACCTATTTGCATATATGTTCAAAATGTTAACAGTAAACAAAGGTTTATTCATTATTATGTACACGACAGTTACCATGATGTTTCCTATTCAATAAACACACACAAATTGCACAAATGCAAACTTACCACTAAATTTAAAGTGTGTGAGTGTAATTAATACAAAGATAAACCGTAAGTCCATATCCCTTGTAAGATGCAGCATAAGTACTACAATTCAACATAGTGCACGGTGAGATATGAAACAAACCGAACGCTTCAAACTTGCATATGTGTGCTATATTATCTGGTCATGGTCATATGTGTTTACATTAAAATAAATTTTGTATCTCTGATGTATTAACTAAAGTCATAAATGCATTAAGTGAGTATATACGATCTTATTTTTTGTTTTTCATAAAAGTTAAAATAAAGAGTTAAAAGAAATGGTTTAAGATTGTAAACAAACTTTTATACAACTTTACATACTTTTCGTTTGAACAATAAAAACGGTCAATTAGATAAAACATAACATTTTCGCTATGCAAATTTGTTTTTACACAGAGATATTATTTTGTGTAAGCAACAAATATGAGGAAGTGTTGGTATAAGCGTAGTGTTTATAATAACTTGCGGTTTGTGAACGGCATTGAAGAAACGAACCTGTAATAAACTGTAGCATTTACATATAATTTAAAATGCCTCGTTTATATTTATGTATTGGTTTAGGATTTAGAAACGGAATTTTTATGATGATTCTCGTAATTGTAGAAACACACGTTTCATGTACTATCGTATTCAATGGTTGGAACAATGGTTCGAATGAATAACAGTGCAAATAACAAATCATTAAATTTATAGCATCATTTTATAAATCAAGTTGATAATACTGCGCACAATACTAGTGAAAATATGTGTTCTTTTAAAGTTGACACTTCGAAAGAAAACTATCCAATATTCCCATTAGAATTAACAGACACATCGTTGATAAATAACAACACGTAGAATGCAAATTCAATAGAAGTTTTATCAAAACATCTACGATGGTACCAAACCATTTGAGTTTAATTTAATTGCAAATACTCATCTTTTGTTCAATCAAACACTAATTAATGTACAAAAGACATGTAAATGGCTGGGAAATCCCCACGTTATGTTCAGATTTGTTCATACAAAACATAGACGCGGATCCTTCTATGGAATCTATGAAGTTTGCTGCTACATAGTATGAACAAAGCTCAAAATTCAATTCCAAATGCACATCAAAAACTGTATCAAGACAACCAAGACGTGTATCTTTGAAAATCACTTTATTAAGATTAATAAACATGTAAATAGCATTGTTCAAAATGAAAGGTTTTTAATTTAAATGTTCTAATATGGACGCAGGTGTACAACTGTTTTTTTTTACACATTTTGTTAAATTGATTTAATATTTTCACAGAATTTAACTATTTCTACAATGTTTAGTACCCATAGACAATGGATGAATAAAAAGTACAACTATTATGATTGCATGTAACTGTGTAAAAACAACAACAATACTTAATTTATTTTCCTTTTAGTCAATATTAGGTACTGTAAACAGTAGCGTGAATGGGTTGATATTGACTCAGACGAAGTTTGACCAATGAAATTTCGTTTTAGAAATGCATATAGAATATCGTCCAAAATGACAGTAAAAATATTTATTGTACATTAGACACGTTTACTACTAGTTTCAAGCAAATAATCCAACAAAGTTATATAACACAATAAAAAGAACCACGCCAAGGAATACCAAGCAATAAAAGATATTAATCACACAGAAATATTGGCATTTTCACAAGATTTTCAGTTTTCAGCGCTTAACACCTAGCTTTGTCCAGTTAATAATTTTGAATTAACTTTCGGTCTTCATTCTATGAAAAGATGGTAAAAAATATTAAAAGGGCCTTTTCACTTATCGGTTAATTGACAAAATTAAAAAGTGTTTCAGATTCGCAAACTGTCGTTGTAGTTATGATATTTGTGATGAAACAGTACTACTGAACATTTACCGTGCTCTAAAATATCCATTATATGCATCTTTTGACATCTTTAGTTAATTAAAAAACCTGAAAATTATAAAGCGTTGTAACGCGAAACAATTGAATAACTTGGAGAGGTCTGTTGTTGTCGTTATATTTTGTGACACTACGAGGATTGCTTATATAAAGTATTTAATACATCATTCATTGTATGAGCACGGATTCCCGAGTGGACTAAGTGTTAGACTTTTACTTCAGGGGTCAGTGGTTCGAGCAAAGTTGAGGGTTACTTTTTTCTTTCTTTAATCATATTCTTTTTTACTGGAGCTTTTTAGATCCAATGTTTACATTTATCAATATTAATCATTAATGATAAACTTCAATAGCTGCCAAAATATGTGAAAATGACCCTTTAATAGCCAATTGGGTTATTTTCTGAAAGATAAATGTCTCTTTGAAAGATAAAATTTCTTTGCTTTTGTTGTTTTTTGTTCAAGTTTTAAACACATTTTTATGTCAAGAAATTTTAGCCGATACTGCTTCATCGTCTGTCCTAAGCGTGGCTACGTCGCTGGTATACTAAAATCTATGTATCCTTTCTGCAAGTTTACCGCGTCGAAATCTTTATACTCATGTTTATTCGTAGATTTATTCGGTTTCTTCGGGCCATCACGGTGGCCTGTCTTTTTGCACTCAGTAGAGCAACCCTATATACAATGGCCATTTAGTTATCATATCATATTTAACTAATTTCATTAAGCTTCATTAAATGGAAAAGGACGCCCTTTTTGTAAATGGATTTATTTTTAAATAAAAACTATATTTTAACAGAGGTACATTATATTCATGTGAACCGTTTGCGTTACATATCGACAAATAGTTATTTCAGTCCCCAATTACTAAAAGTGTATCTTATGAATCCTTATATTAAAACTGTTGAGTACCATGTTGTTAATCTGTCAAAAATAAATAAAACGTTAATAAATTACACACTAGAAGAACAGTTTCAAAAAAGCAAACCATCGAAATAAGAATTCACGAAATTCAAAATACTGCTTCGTATTCATGGCAAAACCCCATATTCGAATAAGACAAGTTAATCTTTGGTAATTCTCAAAATTTCTGAGCACATATGATTTTACAACACTTTGTCCAGCAAAAATACTTGGAAATACCTAAGAAAATATTGTGTACCTGTCCTTATAGCCCTAAAGCAGGAAATATATTTTTGTTATTACATTCAATAAAAAATGTGTATGTGTAATACTAACCGTCAATTTATTTATTTTATGTCGCTTTCCATGTGTTCATCACATTATCGGAAAGGGATATCTTTACATTAAAGTAGCCCACACGTAATGGGCATCTTTCCAAATATAATTTAATGTATTATTTTCTTCATCAGCGTTATTTCACTGAACTACACGAAAATTTCCATAATTCATCCAGATTTCCAAGTGTCATAAAATTTAAAATATTATCATTTAAAGTGATATTATGGGCATTTATCTCTGTTAAATTGAGCTGAAAAGAATTAACATGTCAAAAGAATTAGTTAAAATGTGGTTACTGACCAATTATCTACAATTCATCTTGCTACAAGTTGTTTATAATAATATATATTATGTTCGATATTTTACATGACTCACCCAGTCCGTAAATGATTCGTAAAACAAAATTATGTCTTTGTGTCGTATGAACGAATCTGCATGAAAACTACATTTAGACTCAAAACGTACGTCGAATCATTTCTGTCGTCAGTTGTCAAAACGAAAGTACGGTTGATATTCAAATGGATTATTTTTCTCTTTCCGGGATATTTTTTTAGTTTGTTGATGATGCGTTAACAAATATAAGTGTTTATGAAGTGAACACACCAAAATATACAACGGTTGCGATAGACACCTATATACTGTTAGATGCCCAAAATTTCACTTTAAGTTATATTTTGAACTTAGATTTTATAGATACACTTTATACAGCAAAAATACCAAGAAATAGACAGATTTACCGTTTTTACTTTTTGAAATAAAAATAAAAATGCAACATGCATGATTCGTATTTTCAGCAGTAAATCACCCAAATTAGCCACGACGTTGTTTTAAATTATTTTTTTTTGAAGAATGTGCATAAAACTTGCAACGTATTTTACAATAAATATAGCTTATATGCTATATTGATTCAAATTACGTTAGAAAAAAAAGCGTCGCAAAAAGTATGCGGTGTCGGCAGGATTCGAACCTGCACGGGAAGATCCCAAAAGATTTATAGTCTATCGCCTTAACCACCGGGCCACGAAAACATCACTTTAACATGTTCTTAAATTAGATACCCATATGTAAACAGGTAAAAAGGCTCTTCGATCTTTGAAGAAATCGCGGGAAATCATTACGGGTGCGCTAACTTAAAACCATATACCAACCAAAGCCCATGACAAACTGGCACATTTAACACGAACTTAAATGCGTACATTATGTATCTATGCAACTACCAAAGTATTTGAGATCTTATATTGCTCAAATCCGATCAGACACCTTTCCGCTGCGGAGTAAAACCGGGCGGTTTAGAAACTTAAAGGTCGAAGAAAGACTGTGCGTATGTGTAAAGAAGCATATCATTTTGAAACAGAATACAATTTCTTATTTAAATGTACATCTTTCCATTGTGTAATATTATCTTTTAATAATTGTATCAAGAATAAAACCAAACCTAAATAACATTCTGAAGAGCGAGAGGCTAGCATGTATGCTGACCGATAAGAGACTTTTTTAAAAATCTGGATTGTTTATTCAAGATTGCTAAATTGAAGGCTCGGAAGCATTATATTTATGTCCGACAAACATTAAAAACACATCAAAGTGTGCATAATAATACTTATGTAAAATAGTATGACTTATTTTTAAATACCAATGGTAATACTTTTAGAAATGTCACTCTTTTTATTATCGTGATAATTGACCTTTCCTGCACTATATTGATATAATTGTATAAAAACATCTTAACATGTCAACTTAGTGACACGTAAGACCTGAAAATGTGACAGGGAAAATAGACAATTCATAATTAAGTAACAGGGCACATAAAATCATTCAATCATACACGTTTAAAGGAAAAAAGATTGATCGATGATTTATGATAACATTAAACTAAACATGTTATTCAAAACAAATACGTGATTGTCATCGTCGATTTTAGAAGAACTCCGCCAGGTTAGAATAAGTGTCTCCAAATCCCGCTCGGTATTGGTGACTCTGGGCTGACCGTCTGAGTTCTTCATTATGAAAATATTCAATAGACCATTATTTCCATCACGTTCAAAGGTCATTCTAGGATGCACGAGGTTGAGTTTTGCGCCAGCTATAATATTCTATGTTGTTGCTGCCTTATACACTTGACTGTAAACAAAAACACTCAATGACTTCAAGTTCCTATCTTTTACTTTGTTGAATTTGAGTCCATAGTCTGTCGGGTCTCATGTTCCTCCTGCATAATCCGTAATAATTCGTAAGTGTAATCGCTTGTATTTATTAAGACATTCATAATATATCATGTCATTACTAGTATTTTATATGAAGCGCACTTTGGACTTGTTAATTGAAATTATTTTAATAATTTGAATAGAGATTAAAAATTGCAGAACGTTTGTTCAAAAATATAGCGTGCATGCAATATTTTGCGTATTTAACGAAGTCGTTAAACATAACAACAACAACAAGAACGAATTGTTCCTTTCTGATTAAATGCAAATGAAGCAATCGTTACTGTATAATGATAAGTAAAAGAGCAAGAAAAAACATATATAACTTTGACCTTAGCTTCCGAATGAATAGGTCGTTCAGTCTCGTAAATAGTAATGATGAAATGATAACGTTAATTAAAACAAGAGCATAAATAAAAGTCAAGCCGATCAGAAGAAAATATTAATATCCGGGCATTTACTTGCTCGCAAATTACCAATCTCCCTTAATACATATTTCTGATTTTCGATTGATATAGGATATGGTTTGAAATATTTCTTGCATTTTTGTGTACTTTTTGTTGCATTTTTGTGTACCCATTAAAAAAAATTTATTTTTGATAGCCTTTTAGATTTTCATTCAATTCATCTGTTCCTTAAGTATCTACTTCAGCAGGAACTTCCCGATATCTTGCAAATGGACTTTTAACACCGTCGGCGCTCTCGTTTTACGTATTGTTCAGGTCTTGCTGGGCCAAGTGTGAGGTTGAGCGCTCTATAACCAGGTTTAAACCCCCAATGCTTTGCATTGACCGTTCCAAGGCGGTGACCCCAGCTTTATTCATATTTTGTGTTTATGTTGGTTTGTATTGTGCTGTATTGTGCTGTTTTGTACTGTTTGGGCAATCGGTCACTTGCCTTAAATAAAGGACCAACTAATTGTTTTTAATAAAAATTCAATACTGCTCCAGCAGCTGGAGTTTCACTTCTTTATATTACATATCGAATATTCGTGGTTTTGGTACATATCCGGATAACGACCGGAGTGACGGATATGGACGAAATAAGGCGTTATTGCACGAAGTTCATTAGAGTGATAATACCTTAATTAATATATCAGAAATTAGAAAAAAGATATGGGTATGTACGCTATGAATAAAGAATTTTAATGAGTATTTTATAAAGAATCTTTATAAGCGCATTGGCTGTAATGTACAAGAGTAGTGGTTGAGGCCTCATTATTTAATCTATGAAAAATCGTTTGTTGTGTTGTTTGCGTTTGTTAAACGTGTTGCTGTTTGATATAGAATAACATTTAGACAGAAACATACAATTACTTTACACTATTTTGCTGAAATTATAAATACACGCTTACTGTATGACATAATCTTAACTTTTTACATAACATACACGGTTACTCTATGAATAAATTAAATAAACAAGACGAGTTTATGTACGTTACCTTTTTGTCGGTATATCAGTATCTCGCATATTATCATAAAAAGCCACTGCCACTCCCTGTTACCCTTACAAACGGTTTTTTACGAGGAGGACTTAGCTTCAACTCCGCGATGGTCGTGTTTTTCGTTGTGAATTGATTATCCTGAAGAGATTCTGTCTTTAGACCAATTGACACTGTTATGTTGACCCTACAAACAAGTATTACCTATATACGGAATTCAAATGACAACGTGAACATTTGATTTAGCATTTTGAATTCCCATATATGAACACGTGTTAAACCATTAAAAATCATCTGCAACAACACCAAAAGTCTTACTGTTAATATAAGCAAAATAACTGATCAGTTACATTTAAAAAAAAACACGCGTCATGAGAACATGCATGATTTAGCTAGCTTCAGAAACACTACTTATATGTTTTATACAAACGCAAAACAGTATGCAAACCACGATGCACCCACGATGGTCTGGCTAGTGCGGTGCAACAATTACATTCGTCAGCGTTTTGACATATATCGCCCTCATTGACTTTATACGCGGTCAGCTACCCATAATGAGAACTATCTGCTGTCACATTTATAGCCGATGTCGGGAACTGAATTGGCTCTGAATTGAAACAAATAACGACGTGATTGCCATAGTGCAAACTAAAACCTTGTTAAGTTTCGGATGTGCATGTTTAAGTATTGCAGTTATTTACAACGTTCTTAAAATACCTTGCTCAAGTGAGGTTTACAAGCCACGCAAGCGAACGTGATGCATTGACAAAATCAGGGTCTGCATTTTATCATTTGTTAATATACTCGAAAAAATCACCCCAGTGCTTAAGCGCTCAAAATCAAAAGTAAATTCATATTATGTTTAACGGTAAAGATTCGGGTTTATAAAAAAAAGATATTTGAGCTGTGTGTATTTTAACCACTGTGCGAACTTCCCTGTCAACATAATAATTATTTTATTTTCAATTTCATACTGTATGTACGTTTACTTTCAGACTGACTACTTTTTGCAGAACAAGAATTTTTTAATGTGTATTTTTAATTCAACAAATCTTTTGGTTTGGCATTTCTTGCATGCTTAAATTGTAAGTTATGTAAACAGAAAATAAAGCAGCCGGCACTTGTAGTCGTAGTAGTAGTAGTAGTAGTAGTAGTAGTAGTAGTAGTAGTAGTAGTAGTAGTAGTAGTAGTAGTAGTAGTAGTAGTAGTAGTAGTAGTAGTAGTAGTAGTAGTAGTAGTAGTAGTAGTAGTAGTAGTAGTAGTAGTAGTAGTAGTAGTAGTAGTAGTAGTAGTAGTAGTAGTAGTAGTAGCAGAAGTAGTAGCAGTAGTAGTAGTAGTAGTAGTAGTAGTAGTTATAGAAGTAGTAGAAGTTGTAGTAGTAGTAGAAGTAGTAGTAGTTGTAGTAGTAGTAGTAATAATAGTAGTAGTAGTAGTAGTTGTTGTTGCTGTTGTAGTAGTAGTAGTAGTAGTAGTAGTAGTAGTAGTAGTAGTAGTAGTAGTAGTAGTAGTAATAGTAGTAGTAGTAGTAGTAGTAGTAGTAGTAGTAGTAGTGGTAGTGGTAGTAGTAGTAGTAGTAGTAGTAGTAGTAGTAGTAGTAGTAGTAGTAGTAGTAGTAGTAGTAGTAGTAGTAGTAGTAGTAGTAGTAGTAGTAGTAGTAGTAGTAGTAGTAGTAGTAACAGTAGTAGTAGTAGTAGTAGAAGTAGTAGTAGTAGTAGTAGTATAAATCAATAAGTATGTGTTTTTTAATCATGATTTAGCAAATTATGATCAAGTTATGAATGATAATGATTCAAATAAAACATTTTATCCCACTTTTACAGCGAAATCGGTTGATTAAAGCCCCGTTTATTAAATTTCATCTATAATCAACGGCAAGGCTATAATCAATGGCACGAAATGACGTCATCAACTGCCGAACCGGGACTACTTTTTCCCACGCACCTCGTCACCTGTGTTTGCCAAGTGCATCAATAATAAAAACAATCTCAAATGTTTGTCAATCTTAATGACCTTAAAACAAAGGAACGTAGCAAAAAAACGTGTTTTTTGTCATTTATTTTTATTAAAACCTCAAGTATTAGGTAAATTTAACACTATGCAAATAGGTTCTGTTATTGTTGCTCCCCTTTGAAGAAGTCAGTGCGAGTTGCTCCCCTTTGACCGTAGAAAACAATCGTCTGGACCAAGAAATCCTGTGTTAATTTACAAGCTGTACTCGGATATGCATCCATTTGATTTTTCTTCAAAGCATCTTTTCTACCTGGCAATACGCACAAATGACACTGCATCCCGGTGATTCTTGCGTCAACAATTGGGTGTCAACAAGTTAGGTCAGATGCTGAAGGCCATGGCAAAAGACTCCGGATTTCTCAAGCACAAGAGAATAACGAACCCCTCAGTTCGCAAATTCCTGGTCCAACAAATTTCAAAATACAAATATCTACCCACTGAAACCATGGCAATAACAGGGCACAACAATGTCCAGTCCTTAACCAATTATTCCAACATATCTATTGAACAGCTGCAAAAGTGTTCATTTTTGCTCAGTCCAGTAAATGTAACAATCCAACAGTTCCTCTTGTACACCTTCGTGCACCGAAACTATGGCCGAAATGCAGCTTAGACAACCACTGTCTACCGTCGAACAAGTTGATCTTGATGTTCGCCCCACCCACTCACTTCACGGTTCACCAGCGTTCGAACAACTTTGCCTCACAATTCGTTGGTGCCACGTTCAACATTCAAAATGTTAATGTATATAATTAGCTTAAATCCAAGTAATCTTTGTTATTTCGTCACGAAATAACCACATATTATAACAAAGAAGCAAATAATGTGCACCTCGTGATCGACTCGATAGTTTGATATCGAAAGTGAATTGTGTGTGGTGTTAGGCTACGTTGTAAACAAATGTAGTTCCTTGTATATAACAACTTAATGTCATATTGATATCATAAAACTTAAAGATTTGCAATTCAATATGATTAAAATTGTAATTAATAACGCTCGACACTTTGTTACAGAACGATATTCTGATTTTAAAAAAATGATTATTTGATCAGCGGTTATTTTTGGAACGCGGAGTAATACACTGACCTTGGTTACACTACAGTCATTATCAAAGTACGACAAACACTCGTGAAAACTTATTTTGTTTAAATAAAAAAAGTTTACTGAATAAAAAGTGGGATAAATAGAATAATAGGTCAGTGTTGATTATAGATCAGGTTTATCATGCTCGGCACGAAAACGAAAAAGCAAGGCTCGTGCTTTTTGTTTTCTAAGCCTCGCCTCAACACTAACCTATTATTCTCTATTTAAGTTCGAACTTAACCTGCGTGTGTCCGTGAACTAAGTAAATATCCCAATATAAACGAAGCAATCATTTCTTGCACATACATTATGAATTAAATAACTGCTTGACTATCCTAATAATGGTTCAGTATATTTAAGTGCACTTGTTTACCGATGCATCCGGTTGTAGTAGTAGTAGTAGTAGTAGTAGTAGAAGTAGTAGTTGTAGTAGTAGTAGTAGTAGTAGTAGTAGTAGTAGTAGTAGTAGTAGTAGTAGTAGTAGTAGTAGTAGTAGTAGTAGTAGTAGTAGTAGTAGTAGTAGTAGTAGTAGTAGTAGTAGTAGAAGTAGTAGAAGTAGTAGTAGTAGTAGTAGTAAAAGTAATAGTAGTAGCAGTAGAAGTAGTAGTAGCAGTAGTAGTAGTAGAAGTGGTAGTAAGTATTTATTTATTTAAGAAATATATGATAATGATAATGATAATTATAATTTACATGATCAAGATAGTTATGATCAAGATAAAAATGACAATGATGTCTATTCTTCAATTCAGTTCGAACTTAACCTGCGCCTGAACATGACCTAAGTAATTATCCTAATATAAACAAAGCAATCGTTTCTTGCGCAGACATCATAAATCAAATAACTGCTTGAAAAGCAGCTACTAATCTCAATTAAAGTCAATTAAGTCGAGTATATTCAAGCGAACTTGTATGCCGAAAAATCCGGTTGTAAAAGATCCTACTTTAAATACATATCAGTAAGTTAAGATCGAAGCTTGATTGTTAAGCTCAAGTGAACATTAATATATGTGTATGTGTATTGGTTATGTAAAATCTGTCTTTTCCCACTGGCTGGCGAATGATTATTAACGAACCGCATATTAATATAAGGCTTCTCTCTTGCTTGTGTAGCTGTAGTTTCACTTTTTGTTATATTGTATTTTGAAGGAGACCTTGCAATATCTTATTTTAGTTTCGCCCAGCAGTCGAATCATAATTGAAAACAATTGTACGATATTGGCAAAAAATGGGTTAGACAATAACGTCACCTTTACAAAGAATTACCGACAAAACGCTCCTATACGATCACTATCTTTCAAAACCTACACAAGTCACGCTTTTTTACTTTACTTTTCACAAATTTTATTTCCAAAAGCAAATAATTGCATTATTACAAATGATTGAAATAGGACCAAATGTACATAAGGAAAAACGGTGAAACTGGGAAGGATTTGGAACATGGTAACAAGACTTCAATACATAACGATTTGAGAAAACCGGATTGGCAAGTGAAATGCACAATGCGATGTTTGTAATTGAAATCGTACTTTGGTTAATACTTACATACTCTAAATAAATTACTCTAAGTTTATTGTTACCATATCCTTATTCGAAACTGTAATAAGGAGTAAAGCTGTAGGGGGATATCATATTTTCGCCATAAAGCAACATGCATCATTTTAGAAAAAAAACTATAACAATACAGACATTAAGTATAGCACGCTTTAAGTCTCGATTCGAACTCATTTGTATTTTTTTAAACTTAATATAGTAAAGTTCAGAAATTGTTCGTTATGTACAACCTACACATGTATTTTATTCATTCGTATTATAGAGACAAAATACTGCTTACATTCCCTTCTTGTTATCATTTGTCCACATGATGAGTTTTTTACATAGTGTACAATAACCAATAAAAAGCAATGCGATACAAACAAAAGCGATAACAGTAATCGCACTCGTCAATATGCATTTGTTTTAACTTAAATAAACAATGCATATTTATAGATAAGATCGGTTAAATCTTAAATCTATAAGATGTAGCATATCACAAGAGCTAAACGGTAACTGTATTATAATGTGGACTTACTTTAAATTTCTTAAATAGCGCGCCTGAACAGTGGCTGTTTAATACGCAAAAATGTTTCCCCGACTTCATTTGCATATAATTTCATTCAGTACCTGGTTATGTTGGTTAACGTATGGCGCAGCATTGAGCTCGACCAATGTACATTTCTTGAATGAGGAATCAATTGTTTAAATTGTCTTGCTTAATCCTAAATGAGTAATGTGTTGGTACTGTTAACTTTGACTTTATCCCTTAACACATAATGGTAATTCAAATTGTAGTTTTTTTTTAAATTACTCGCTGGTTTTATTGTTTTTGGCATGATTATTTTCTTACATACCATGAACTGAAGCTTGATAAGGATTATTAGTGTAATACCATACTGTTTTCTACTAATTTATACTAACCGTACATTTTATTAATATGCACTAAATTGAAAGTGTTTGCAAGGCCAAAGTTTCCATCAGTCTTTAACAAATGCATGTTAAAGTCTTTAGTGAGGCATATTGACTTAAGTGATCAGTGCATCATTTTAAACGTGATATAGGGATTCATAATGCTTTTATAACATCATCGACCATTTGTCGGTAAATGTATCGTATGTAGCACCGAACGATGCCTGCTCGCTTATCGTAAGAGGACCGTGCGATGACAATGCGACAACGTTTCCGTGCCCTATTCAGTTATATCTCACGAACTCGGAGCAGTTTCTAAGAGAAGCATGCAAATAATCATTTGGAATTTCGACGATTTTCGTAAGACCATAATGTTAGCCCGTTTTTTTCCGCAAAAAATGTGCACTCAGCTGCCAACTAAAGTCCATACAAAAGCATAGCACGTAATAGCATGCAATTAAAAAGGAAGGCGTCGTCACCAACGATACACCTATACCGCACAACATATGCATCGTAAATTGGTCTGACAATCGTAAACTAGTCTTACTATTATATATTATATCTTGATCCGAAACGCCTTTGTTTGTTATTTTATCTACAAAAGTTAAGCGAACAAACGATCATGAAACATACGGTAATTCTTATTTTGAAGACTTAAATGTGCATGCCAAACATTATGTTCATGTGGGATTTGTACGGCAACATATTTGACAGAACTTGAATAATTCATATTACACACACACCTGAGAAACTTTTAGAAGTATTGTCTAATGGTATTTTGATACGACGTGGGTTATAATAATTAGAATGTCTGACATTTTACTTACAATTATTACATACTTTTCCTGTTGTAAAATTAATGCTCTAGATGGTAGAATGAGTTAATATTGAATTTTATATCATTGCGACATGTATGTCGGTATAGCCGTTACTGTCAGTAATCCTTTACTTTCAATGTAAACAAACGTCGGTGACAGAGAATCAATGAAATACATTATTTTAGTATTTCACAATCGCGAGGTTACAACAGACAACAAGGAAAAGACTGTCCGTTGGTTTTCCTTATCGGTTGACGCTACTTCGATCCCTCTTAGTCTTCCAATGTTTATGTTTATGTTTATTCTTGCCTACGAAATTTAATGAAACCGATACAGTCGCATTATTATTGGTTTAAACAACGTACAAAATCAAGCTCAATTGTAAAAACAATTAAATCTATAATCAATACATGACAAACACAATTCTATTAAACGAAGTTTTATTTTGCTCTCCCGACGTTTTCTCTTCAAACTAAATATAACGGTACACTTTCACGTAGAGTTCACATATAATCCTCAGTTGATTTGTATGTCATAAACACATTGTAAATATTTGTTATCAAGCAATAAAGAAAATCGAACTTAAGAGGAAATTACGTCAATATGTTGTCAAATTATCAAATCATCTTTCTACGCAACAGTATGAAGCGAGAAAATCTTCATACTTCTTAACCACACATTATTGTACTGTTTCGTATGTAAATATTGTTCAAATCTACATTGTTTTTTTTTCTAAAGACACGTCTATACCGTAGAGTGAAATCTTAAAATAAAAATACATGTTATACATGTATTTATGATTTTAATCTGGGTAACGTGCATTAAAGCACTGTGATACAAGGTCAAACTGTATTACCACTTGAGAAACCCCATTTATTACTCAATCTCAATTATATTATTTTCTGTTCTATCCGTAACAAAACGTTGTCAATTTATCTTTCAATGTTATATGAGGTATTCGAATCTGGTCAAGTACGCCCAACAACAAGAACTCCAGGTAAAATCTTATGAAAGAATTAATACCAAAGAAGAGGTCACATTTATGACGGTATCTTCATGATCTTTTGTCAAACATGTTTATCTTTGTATTATCATGATCGATTTTGAATTAGGTTAAGATAAGAAAAAGACATGGTTACCTTTCGTATTGAATCCTACCTTACTGGGTCATTTAAAGTACATTTCGCGTTCAGATTGTGTTCGAATTAAGTCAAGAAAGCAACGACCATTGAATGGATAACGGTTAATATTCAAAAGCAAACGACTAACGGTAAATATCATAAAGCGGACACCGACTACACTTTTACCATTTTGAAAATGCGTTGTTTAAACGGCTCTATGGCACTGCAGAATAGGACACGTAAAGCAATTAGATGACTTATTACACTGAAAATATGCTTGCCTAATCTTCTATATTCAATTTAAAAGAATAGCCGATTTATGTGAGCGAGGGCGACTGCGATGATATGTACAATTGCGAATTCAGAATGGTTATCTACATTAATTTGATGATAGTAAATAGATTATTTGAGTTAGGAGTTGTCTCACCAACGGTAATACACATATTGATGTATTCAACTGATATCCAAACATTAAGACTAAACCATATCGTGTTTGATGCTACTATAATAAAGTAATAAAAACCTTTTTGGTTAATAAAAATCTACTTAGAAGTTATTTATAAAATTGAAAGAAAAAATATAAGGTGTCACAAATAAGCACATATGATTTTTCTACACTATAAACAACGCCTCCTCACACTGTAATAAAATCCAAACTCGTTTCTTTGATTGACAAAACGCATTGGCAAGAGAGAAGTGTTCTTATCTTGCTTAAAACACTAAAACAGCTTTTTTTTACTACTCAGATACTAGATAAATACAACATTTCCTTGACTTTTGTGCAGCGCTTACTTTTCTTCTAGATAACTTGTTTGTTGGATTTAATGGTAAAATATTTAAACAAATTATCGGTGTTCTTATGAGTACTAATTGTGTGCCACTTATAGTTGATCTATTTTTATATTGTTATTAAAGCGATTTTATGTCAGAATTTTCGAAAACTAAACATGTGGATTTTATTTAACGTTTTAACCTTACTAGTAGGTATATTGATGACATACACAATTTAGACAACCCACTCTATGAACAATATATTCACAAAATCTACACAAAAGAACTAGTCTTAAATAGATCGTGTCAATCCAATACAGATGCTGCGTATTTAGACTTACATCTAACTATTAATAATAATATGATTAAGACAAGTGTATACGACAAACGGCATGACTTTAACTTTGAAATTGTGATTTTCCAAGATGGTAACATCCCTAAAGATTCATCCTCTGGTATTTACATTTCGCAGTTGGTACGTTACCCCAGAGCATGTTCATGTGTTAATGATTTTAATGATCGTAATCATATGTTAACGAAGAAATTGCTATAACAAGGTTCTTTGTATCATAACCCACGACGTAAATTCCTTACATTTTACTCAAAATATGGTGATTTATTTTCAAAATATAATGTTTCTTTAAAATGGCATTTAACTAATGGAATTTCCCACCCATCATTTAAAGGATATGTTTTATAGTGTGTTCGCAAATTTAAATATCTACAAGAAAATATTTATAGTAAACTGTTCAATTTAATTACCCCATTTTTATTAAAATGATATAATATTGACGTACTTAAAAACACATGCTTGTGAGTTTTTGATTCACTATACCTTTCTTCTCTTAAAATTTGGAATTATTAATGGATTCACCACTTTATTTGTTTTATTCTAAAATATTTAATAAGCAAAGCAGGTTTTTATAGTAATTCGATTTTACAATACTACCCTTTTAATATTTTTTATTTAACAGCACTGCCCCTTTAATAACATTGGATTTTGTTGAAGTCATCGTGTCATCGCTCTTAAATTACGTCATCCGATCCACTTTCACTGTTTTCGGCTACATGCATAGGTCATCGGGTTTATATCGTTAAATTTTATTAATATATTCTCTCTGACGGGCGTTTCTCGTTTGATTTATTTTATTAGTCACACAAACAACCAAGTTATGTAATATGGATCTTTTACACCCAATATTGCTGCTTCTTTCTGTATTTGCACGATGATGATCTAAAATATTAATAATAAGATGCTATATTCTAAAATCGTTATGTTAAAAGAAAGGATGTAGTTAACACTTCATTTCAACTGAAATTTCATTTCATCGTTCCTCAAACAATTGTAACTCTGTTGCTCTGGTCTCCTTCCTACCATTGGGTAATTAAATGGTAATCAAATTGAATGCTTTTTATTTCCTTTTATTATTGTTTAATCTGAGTTTCCATCATATGAGGTTAAATTTTATTTACACTTATATGTTTCATGAATATTGCTGGGCCAAGTGTGCGCTTTAAAACCGGTTTAAACCCCTAATGCTTGCATTGACCGTTCGAAGGCGCTGACCACAGCTTTATTATTCTTTGTGTGTATGATGTTTCGTAATGTGCTGTTTCGAACTGTTCACTCGCCTTAAAGGGATCTTTTCACGCTTTGGTAAATTGACAAAATTGAAAAAAGTTGTTTCAGATTCGTAAGTTTTCGTTTTAGTTATGATATTTGTGAGGAAACAGTAATACTGAACATTAACCATGCTCTAATATAGCCATTATATGCATCTTTTGACGATTTTAAAACCTAAAAATTATAAAGCGTTGCAACGCGAAACGATTGAATAATTTGGAGAGTTCTGTTTTTGTCGTTAAATTTTGTGAAACTACGAAGATTGCTTATATAAGGTATAAAATACGTCACGAATGTGTACTCGGCGGAATAGCTCAGTAGGCTAAAGCGTTTTTACTTCAGGACTCTGGCAGGACTCCAGGGGTCACTGGTTCGAAACCTGCTCCGGGCAGTGTTCTTTTCCTTTTTTAATTTTTTTTTCTTGATTTTTTACTGGAGCTTTTACGATCCAATGTTTACATTTATCAATATAAAGCATTTAATGAATAAGTTAAAAAAATGCCAAAATCTGTGAAAAGGCCCCTTTAAATAGAGGACCAACAAAGTGTACATAATGACAATGCAATACTGCTTCAGCAGCTGGAGTTTAACGCCTGTATATGTTTTATGCAGTGAGTATTATGGACTTTATTGAATTGTGGAATACATTCCTACCTTTCTCTGTTAATGCATTCATATGATATCAGCGCACATATGTGTTTATCCAATAGTATATAGGCATTTAATAATTGAATATTTACTCATTTATGAAATAATAATATGATTTCCTTAACTGTTTATTGCGTTGATAATGCAAGTTTATATAACAATAACTTGATGAATGAAGCTGCAATAAAAATCTGTATTGTGTCCACACTTTAAAAGAACCCTGTACGTTTGATCTTGACGTTTGTGAAAGGTTTTTATTACCCGAGGAGTGATAAAGTTAAATTCCAGGAAAAGCTGTTCAAAGCTTACATTTGAAACAAAAAATCTGACGGTCGATCATCGCAAACGGCTCTTGCAAGCGTTTCGGCGTCTTAAAATGGAGAATATTGTTGTAAGGTTACTTCAGAATCGCAGTATTTTTCGGGAAGGATTCATCATGTCCAGATTTGACATTTACTTCCTCATATTAACACGCTGCCTCGGCATTTATTATTGTATGGTCTGATTGTATTAAACAGAGAGTGTCCGAAAAAGGAGTAGGTATAATGGTTTTGCACGTCACGCCGTCTCCACACAGTGAACTTTTTATTACTTACTTTCAATTATTTTTAAAAACATGATTACTGACAATGATAACAATTAAAGATTGTACTAATTCAAGCCTGCAAAAACACTCAACCATTTCGACCGATTTATCGAATTTAATGAAAGTGGTCTCGACAAGTCAACGTTTGTTGATCAGACGTATTATTGAGCCATACCGATATATTCGATTGAAATGATTTAAGAAATAAGCGATTTAAGAGGTTAAACTGTAAAAAAAAATAAAAAATAACATGGTACATATCTTTAAAATCATCGACCAAATGTACACTAAATCAATAACAAACTTTATTCGTAAAAACAAACAATATGAATATGATATTGAATATATTATGGGACATAAGAAATATAACAGATGCACTGTGAAGGCCAATTGGTGAGTTCAGACAAAAGTCAGATAATCGGAAATAGAAAAAATGCTAAGACAAATTAACCCCCCAAGTTATCAAAAATCACAAACCAGTTGTGTTTACTATATTTTTATTTCCATACATGCAATACAACATATAAACAATATATCATATATTTATATAAGTTCAAAACTTTGTGTGCTATTTTACAGCATTATGATATATGACATATCATCAAATAATATTTTACCATTAGCATTGAGATATTCAAAAAAGTATTTTCTAAAGGTACAGATTAATGATTGAAAAGTAATATTGAACAACTATTTGGTGAAACATGTTTAAATCGGATAATGAACAATAACGGTAACTATTATTGTTGAAATACTTATACTTTTAAATGTAAAGAGAAAATACTGCTATACAAAACAAAAATAAATTAAAATTGCATAACCGCTCCGATAGCAAGAAATTTGTCTCTATGAGCGCAAAACTCTAACGACAATACATATTGCCTATTAAACACACACCCATACAAACAGGAAGGACGCAAATAATTACATCCGCGCGTCTCAGAAACACAATTGTAGAAGGAGTTAATTACAATCATGCAATAAGGACATTGGCGTTTAAACATAGGATGTTCTCCTTTTTAAAAGATGGAGTTTCATGTAACATGTCAAGTTGAGCAATTTAGCTACTCATTCCTTGACACCTTACGCAGATTATGCTCACTGTCATATAACACCACCCGAATATATAATGTAAGAATATTTATGACGTATGTTTTCATTATATTTAGAATATATAAATGCAAAACTAAAGAGTCATTAAATATTCGAAGCAAAACATTAATGCTATATGATTTTACAGTATGCTCATTAGAGAATGTGAAAATGTGTTTGCGAACAAAACTTAAATGCACTCTCTAGCAATATCACACAAACAATAAATTAGAGAAAGACAACGAGGGTTTGAACGATATCCTAAACAGCAAAACAAATATTCAGATTCACACAAAATATTAAAAACTCTAATCTTAATCAGGATAACATGCGAAAAAAAAAGTTCGATACTCGACTGCTTCGTTAGTTCACTACAATGTCATTTCAATTGATGAAAAAAACATTCAACATCAAATAATGCTGTAGTTTGAAACCGGCTTTGACATTAACTCGTTCTTATATTTGTTTTTATCACATGCCATACCCTTTTACCCATGTAATATAACCAGTACATATATTTTTATCTTAGATATGTGTAATATACATTTTAAGCGTTTTCAGTGGCTTAGTTTTTGTTTATTGACCAATCGCATTTTGTTATTTTGCTGAAATGACGTTGCAACGTCAATTGACGTCACGAAATGTAAACAACATTCGGGATTTATCATTATTTTTGCGTAAATATTTATTTAATTTACTCATTTAAAAGCATGTGATAAAAAAAGATCTGACACTCGTTGTCATATCATACCATATTTTATTAAACTCGTCCGGGAAATTCGTGTGTAAGCGAGCTTTGGCTTTTGCAAAATTCCTGAACTCATTTAATAAAATATGGTATGATATGACAACTCGTGCAAGATCCTGTGTTTATGATATTTGTACTTTATAGTTGTGTTTCAGAACAAAATGCTGTCAAAAACGAGTAAATTAGAACAGAATAATAAACGAATTGCAAAAGACGGCTACCATTAACATGGTAAAAATGACAATGATCTTAAAAAGGCTAATGGTTGAAAAAAAAAACACATCGATTGTTAAATTATGAATACATATGCGACAACACAAATGAATAAACTAGAAATAGATTCGAATTACACAATACCCCCGATTGTGTCATTACGTCATCGTCACTATATATTACACGACGTGACACTTTCAGTTATGTTCCGGACAAAATTTAATGGAAAAAATGCCAAATGGAAATTACACTAAACTAGGGGAGCATGGGTTACCAACGGACAATTACTCTCAGAATAGAAAAGCACGATTCATGGTGAACTGCACGTCATCTTAATAAAAAATGCTTACAAATAAAGTTCCAAAAAGATACCTCTTTAAGTTGTCGAGATATCCTCTGTACAAATTGTATCTTCAACAAGAGCGCTAGATTGAGAAATCCAAGGGTCATAACTCCAAAGCACCACGTGTGATCGAATAAAAATTTATTGAGATATAAAGGGAAAACCAAAACGTACCGACTCTGTCTGACAGTGCGGAAACTGTATTCCTCCCTTAGGGAACATACAAAATACAAAAGCTTTGCATATTGGGTACATTATACAGTGCTATTGTGCTCGATTATTTACACTTTATTTTTATTTTCGATTCCTTGGTACAATATAAAACCTTCTCGTCCATATAAAACAGTCATTCCGTAGTTTTAGAAGCAATCATATCACGTGTATTAAAATTAATATTTAGTACCAGAACACTTACGCAAATCAGTAAACGTCAAATCATTCAAATACATTTATATATATAATAGTATTCACTATCATAGCTTTATTATACTTATAGACATAACATTACTGTCAACAATAATTCTTGAACCAAAGAAGTTAACATGGCAACATACTTAAATTGCACAACGCAACCGTCAAAAATGCCATTTTTATCTCAGAAACGTGAAGGAAATTTATTTTGTAGTACTATATTCCATAACTTTACAGAGAAATTCAACTGTTACATAAAAAATAGTATATTTTAATAGTTTATGTAAACAATACGAAAATTAAACAAACCATTGCAATTTGAAATGGTTGCGTTTGACAAACCTCAAACATGTCAAACACATAATTTTTACCTTTGAAATACGAATATCAAAAATACGTATTTTTTCTTCTTAAATATGTATTATGATAACTGTTTTTGTTTTCAAAGGGTTTACAGTGCATGATTGGCGATAAGTATGATAATCATTAATCAAAATGACCAAACATCATCATCAAATAAGATAACTTCCTTTATTATTAACCGTAAGTGTTTATCAAAAGTTTTGGTAAGAGTATGGTTTGTTCTTTTGCTGAAAAGCATTGCATAAAAAGATACACCAGCCGTCCTCATCTCCAACTATATTTTATTGAACATGTCATCGGAATTCAAAATATGCATGCAGTTCATAAACTCATTAAGGAAATGGGCTGATAACAGTTCATTTAGCGAAGCATTGAAAACATAAACCATTAATCTTTGTTGTAGGCACATATATTTATGCCGAACAAATAAACGTATTGGTATTCGACATTTACACCTGGTATTTTATTGATCGTATAATACTCTCACAATATTCGGTATTTATTTAAAACATAACAATAAATAGCAGCACCACCACCACCACTAATTGTTAACAAAAAACAAATCAACGAAAGAGCACAATCAACACCGATTGACGTCATATAAATAAACAAAATTACGTCCTAATAATGAGCGTGACGGCTGTATACCGAATATGCTGAAACCAAGGGATTTCATTCTCGGGCGTGTATTTCTATAAAGCACCCCTGATGACGGGGCCAAATATTTTTTCCTGTAAACCTTAAATGTTAATTCGAATTGAGGACTTTAAAATTGATTCATATAAAGTTCAAGCTATGTACAAATATGCCTTTTCGGAAGCAATACATGTATGTGTACCCTATTTGACAAACTGGTACTCTTTGTTTACGGCTTCATAGTTTTTTCCTTCTTCACTGTCATTCTCTAACAGTTCGCGTAATTTGTCTCTGCTGCGTTGTCATTTTCCTCCTCTTCGGCCGTCGTGTACTTTGACTCGAATGTAGTGGCATTGTCCAGTTCTTCTGCCACTGCAAAATGCCTTCTAACTGGAGTTTTGCTCTCAGCAGTTAGGCCCAATACATCAAACGGTGCTGGGGACATGGAGATGGCTTCCCGCAAACCAGAGTACAGATGCGTATCTGCCATCTGTGGATTAATTTGAATACAATCTAGGAATAATGCAACTCACTAGGTGTCACTAGAAAAGAAAACATTTCGACCTTAAGCAAGTCTTTTATCAATTTGAAGCTTCCAATTGCAGTAAGAAAGGCAAAACACGAGGCCTAAATGAATACAATTTGTTGCACATTCTTTGACCGGACAATTTGGAATAAAACGGTTTTAAGAAAATTAGATCTGGCACTTAGCCGTGAAAATTCAATTACGTATGCACTTGAACGTGTGTATGTTTAAAAGTGATCATCGTTCAAAATGTTGTCTATTGCATCAGCTGTAGTGTAATCATTAATTTAACTCACATAGTAGGCTTCCGTTTAATGGGCATGCTATATTGAATAGCTCTTAGACAAGTTATCATATTACGGTTGGCAATCTAAACAAGATCAGGAAGACCTTTTCTTGCATTTACAACTCTCGTAAGTAAGATCTTATCTAAAGTTATTTTTAATAATTACTCATCTAGATCAAACGCTGTACGATAAAACGAATGAAATTCAATGTATTAGGTATATTTTAACATATGAATCAACCTATGAAAAGTTACCACTAACCTGGAGAGACTCGTACATTGGTGTCGCCTCATGCTTTGTAATGGCGTCAGGGACGACCTCATAA